>NC_138730.1:3102664-3125164 GCF_965113295.1 Leuciscus leuciscus
GATAAAGGGTAACATTTCCTATCAGTAAGGCTGGAGATAGCAGATAAAAGTAAATTAGTATTGACGTTTCAGTGTTATTCAATAAAGCCTGAGATTTCCGCATGTCTCCTGCTGTGTCGCATCGATAGAGAGAGTGCTGAAGGCCCATCCAGACATGCAGAGATGTCAGAGACCGGTTTCAGTCAGGTATAAGCAGATACTGTACGAGCTAGCTAACAGTTCACATGCAGAAACTCTTCAATATATATACAGATATACAGATATCTGGGGCAGAGAATGAGACAAGGACACTGTAAAATAAAGCGTTACCAAGATTTGCACATCTCTTAATGACCACTGTCTAATATAACTCCAAGAAGTCTTGTTTCCTCTACCTGTTCAATATAGGCATACTCTTTACAGACAGAACTAACTCTGCTTTGGGTTTAAATATAGAGTTTGATCCAAAAATATCACATTTAAGGTCAAATGTTTGTGAAATTTACGGTCAAATTTGTCTCAGACCCGCAGTCCGACCGTACCGACTGATTCCCGACCCGCACCGTAAATGACCACGTGAATATTATTCCAGGACTCTGGCAGGAATGGGCTCAGCACAAACCCCTGAGGCACTCCGCTCGGATGAGTTTCAGTTTCAGCTCATCCTCTGCCCATCATATCTGGACACAACTAAATAGTAGTTCAATTTAATGAGAGGATGACAACCAGAAAATAAAAGTTTTCATCTTCATTGGGATTGAATCCTTAGGGAACCAGGTTTTACTGCGCTCACATCACTGATAAATTCAGTCGCAGATAATTAGTTTGTTCGTGTGAATCTTATCACACTTTTGAAACGCGCTGGTGAACGCGTGACATGAACACATGCCCATCGTCTCAGGATACCTGGAATCAGTGTTACAAGCACCCCAAGCACATCCTTTTACCATTTTTGTAGCATAAACACCATCAAACCCATGAGAGCTTCAGATCTTCCCATGTTTCTCTATGTCGTGAAACCTGAAGAAGCCTGAGTTCCCACGCAACTGATACTCAACTGCCATTGGCTGATCCGCGTTCGAGGGGCGGGGCTTACCGATAGGTCCATTTAAATAAAAGTTTTATTTCTCATGATGCTAAGAGGACCAACAGCCACATATACACTGCAGAGTTTCAGGAGAGACAACCGCATATAAATGCAGAGTGAATCCGCTGAAATATCCCCGATAGCCTATTATATGACAGTAAAGCCTAATCTTCTTCTATTTGAATAAGGAATGGCTGAATGAGGAATCCTCCGCCAAGATCTACTCCCACTATTGAGTCAGTCTGGGATTACAGCAAGAGCAGTTGAGAGAAGTCATCAAACTGTGGTGATTCTCCAAGGTGAATAAAACAACCTGTTCACGTCTCCTGGAGTTTGTCTTTCACACAGGCTTCGGGCTCCAGCACAGAACGGCTTATGCCTTTACAAGAGCAATACACTCTCAAATCACAATCGTTGTGATGAATAATGAAGATGTGCTTGAAATCAAATCTAATGTCAATGTAAATGTAATTCATAGAATTATGAAATAATTACTCAATTAATTATGATTATTAAAGTACCACAATTAACTTTTCACTTTATAACAAAAAAACAAACAAACTCCAAATCTACATGAATTACTACTACAAATCCCGCATACACAAAACAGACTCGTGGATCATTATGGAATGACAAAAAGATCACTAATCATACAAATATTGATGTTGAAATGTCATAATATAGTCATCCAGTAAATGTAGTGCTGTCAAATTAATTAATCCCATCTAACATAAACGTTTGTGTTTATATAATATATATGTGTGTGTACATATATATGCATACATTTACAGTATATATACTGTAAATGCTACATACGTATACACACACACACACACACACACATTATATTATATAAACACGCACATATATATATATATATATATACAGTATATACTGTAAATGCATACATATATATGTGTGTATATACACACACACACACACACACACACACACACACACACACACACACACACACACATATACTATGTAAACAAAAATGTTTATGTTAGATGCGATGAATGACAGCACTAGTATTTAGATATAAATGTCTGACACCTGTGGTGAGGTGAGGCATCTTTCCCATCTTATCCTAATATTTATATATGTTTTTAAGTAAAAAATATGAAGTTAAAGCCTCTGAATCTCTGCTGTGCTGAATCCACGAGGCCACGGCTCGACCTTCTTCTCCTAATATTGATCCGCGCTGCTTATAAATCATATACCGTATAGACAAACAACTGCACTAACCAGTTGTGAAATGAAAAAGCCACTAAAAAGCACAACTTGTGCTTTTATTTGAACAAATATCTCTTAAAATGAAGGGTTTTTGAGTGAAACAAGTAGATCTAAATGAAAACAGAAAAAATCATGTTTTCGGCCTGTTGGATTTAAAGATTTATAGGCTCATTCAGTGTTGTTGACAGCCACTCAATCACGAGACCGCCTGTCTGGAGAGTTCAACTGTTAGTACATCATATATTGATATTTTTCTTTGTAATGTACTTCATGTCCCTTCTCTTCTTCCATCCAGAGAAATAAAACCGTTGACTCTTATTTGAGGAACAATCATTCACATCTCGAGACATCAAACCGGCTGAAACTGTCCGCACACATTCACATATTTAAGCGTGTTCGTATGCATATTAAACAGCATGAAGAGCTTGTTCTTCCAGCATTACATGATATGATATAATTGTGTCGTATAACACACAGACTCCCTGCGGCCGACTGAAGACACCCCTTTGATCACTCATAAACCTGTCTATAAATACGCTGCTGTTTTCCGACCGGAGCACCACATGTTATCAGACCAGGAGTTTGTGCTCCTTAAGATGTTTGATGTTGGAATTACACATTGTACAGGAAGGGGAAAGTGGCGGCACCTGGTAATTGACCCTGTAATGAGTGTTTAATAAGCAGAAAACCACTGCGTCTGACGCCTGCTGATAGAAACCTGCACGATTATCAGTTATGAATGTGAACCGTCTCCAGCACTGTATAGATGTGTCAGAGAACAGCTGAAGTCGTGTTCGCGTGATAGTTCTGTCTTTAGACGGCACACCTGTGGTTCTAGATGGTTTTCTATTCGCTGCTCTGTATGTTTGTGCCTCACTCCATCAGCGCTGTAAAAGTACAGTAGTCCAGCTTTGGGAAACCTCGTCTCATGTTCCCTGGATGTTCTTAAGATAGATCGGCTCTATATACTTCAATAATTAGTTTTAACATTACATCAGCATTTTCTGCAATTAATTCAATCCAAACCATATAACACACAGACTCCTTTTGACAGCCTGCATGTTCAAAATTCTGTTTTTGATAGATATTTTCCTAGGTGTGTTATCTATTTATTCTATTCTTGTTTTGTTTTTATAGACTCGCACTCTAAAAATGCTGGGTTAAAAACAACTTGGGTCATTTTGACAAACCATCAGCTCTTTTTTTTTTTTTTTTTACCCCGCTGCATTAGATTAAATGTTTGATCCAAAATGCTTTTTTTTTTATTTATTTTTTTTATTGTACAGCTGGGTTACATTTTTTTTAAATGAACCCAAACCGGGTTGTAAATTAAAATCACTTTAATTAATTTACGTATAGCAAGAACATCTAAAAAATTTGAAAAATTGGCTAAAGTCACCCAGAAATACATGAACTGAAAGCCTGTAATAAACAGTGTATCATAGTGAATCGACATGATTAAACTATTCCTGCTTTTTCAGTTCCTGTTCAGCAGTCATTCCCATCTCACTTCAGTTCGTTTTCTGCTATTTTCCACACGTTCCTGACATGAGCACCAAAACGTTAGCAAAATAAATAAAAATTACATTTATACATCTTTCATGGAATGTTTTAGTCAGATGTTTTTTAAATGTTATATGTTAATGTTCACAGAACATTCAAAAGTAACATTCCCATAATGTTTGTAATGTGATGTTTCCTTAATGGACCAATTTTCCTTAAAAAAAACTCCAAATGTGTTACATTTTTGGCCATTTAAAATCAAACAGTGACAATGTCATTGAATTATTTGCATACTGAATGGCTACTGATCTTTTTTTGTTATTGTTATTCTCTTTAACCATCATTTGTAAAACACCAATGATGACCCTTAACTTTCCTGAAGGATTACGGTCTGATACATGGGCTTGTACACGAGTTGACCGAGTGGATCTCTGAGCTGAGTGAGTGAGTGGAGGCGGGGCTCATTTGCATATTCATAGAACCACGCATACTAAATGAGGCAAGGGTGTCGAGTTACATTCAAGATATTTTAATGCTGGAAATAATTTTTTTTTAAATGTCATTTTGGTGATCAAAGATGAGTTTTAAGGGATAAGATTATTTATTCAGTGAGTGGCACTAAAAGCACGTTCAGTTTGATCTGAAACAGACAAACGTGAATCCGGCAACGTTTTATCATACGTATCGCAGCAGTTTGGAACTGAATGTCCGGTGAGTGTTGCTATAAGGTTCATTCGCTTTTGAAAATAATATATTACATACACTAAACCCTAAACATACCCGATAGTGTTAACAAAAGCAAACGGGAGATCCATTTACTGATGCAACCGTGCCATTTCAGCTCGGTTTTATCATGACTCTTTTGTGCTGTGTTTCACAGACTCGTCTTCACGTCACGAGTGCACTGCTGCTTATGGGATGCAAATGTCATGCGCTATGGTAAAACTGTTTTTAGGTCATAATTTAGTATTGTGCAAGGAACTGCACAGAAATAAGTCTTTATTAATTGAAAATCTGCCCCTGTAATCATAATTTGTGTGAAAAGCAACAAAGGTTGTTGGTGTTTTACTGCATCCGGAGCTCATTTCAGCTGGAAACTGCAGTGTTTTGTATGTATTATGGCAACGGCATCTCACATAGTCTGACGGCAGATAAAAATAAACAATAAGTAAATGGACCTTCGAGTCATTCATTTCAAAAGTGTGCAATAAATATGCTAAACATGGAAGCTTGAACGTGTGCTTGACACACATTTGAGCTTCTTATTTTCCTTTTAAAGGCTGTGAAGTGCCTTGGATCCGCAGCTTTGTTTGATGCGTTGATGTAATTCCCACTGAAACAGAAGCTGAGGCGGGACTTATTGAGTGGCTCCTCCCCCTTTTCAAACAGCCAATAGCGTTTAGTCTCCCTCACAGACTGCGAGTCGTACTTGACGGCACCATTGATACGTTGAATAGTAGAGGATTCATTAATTAATTCTTAACCAACGTACAGTTGGAAAACGGGTTAAAACTCGAGTGTTTGATTAACTGAACACACACTCCAACACATATCGCTCACGTATCAACGGTCGCTTTGGTCAGGTGGTGTTTATAGCAAAGGGGGCGGAGCTTCAGATTCTAGAGCACATTTGATTGGACAGAAGATGTGATGAGAAGCTGCAGTGATGTCATAAAAGTCCCTGATCCATTTTAGCGGAAGTGAGAGACTGTAAGTTTTGAACACTTATATCTCCTAAATGTGAATTTTGTCATTGTTTTGGAGAACACCAGCTTATTCATAACCTTAAGGCTAACATATTCATACTAAAAGTAAAAAAAATGACATTTAGATTTCAGCGCGCCTTTAATGGCGGTTGGCAAACCCACTTGAAGCTGCACGCCGCCACCTACTGCATGACACCGGCACGACAGCTGACGCCGAATGAAGGATCGAGGATCAGTTAAAAAACATGCTTACTCGGACCCAATACCTGTCCTTGAGATAACTCGGGATATCCCTGGAAGAGGCACATTTTTCCGATGACTCTATGTTGTCCTGGCATTATGATGCCAAAAATACATAAATATATAATTCCTGAGCAAAATCTCATTCTGCGTCTCATGTTTTTCTCATGTTTAAGTTAGGGGTTTGTTTAAATCTTTGTTTAAATCTCTAAAAGTAAGTAATATAGCAATTTTCTCAGCAATTATAGCAATAATTGAGTGGCAACCCTGTCTCAGAGTAAGAAAGATGCAGCTGGTGAGATCATCTGTGTTAATGTGTCGATGTGACCTTCAAAGTTCAAAACAGCCGTTATCCATTTCTCCTAGTCCATTAGTTTCTTTCAGTACTTTGGGTGAAAAAAAAATGTGAAAAAGAAACATAAATGATGCTCTATGTTTGCTATGCACATCATGAATCTCTTTATTTATCATCCATCAGTGGTTCTGGGAACTCTGAGGAAGTGACCTTTCATGAAACTGAGCTCTGATGTCCCTGAACTCACACTTTTCTCTGAGGTTCTTCATCTGGGTGGATTTTTATAAATAAATTCGTCCTTGGTTGCTTCAATTTACATTTTTTTCTTTAGGCAAGGAATCGTAATTTTGTCAGAAAGACACAACACAGTGTCCTCGCACTACTGCAGATTTTGAAGAGCACTATAAATAAACAGCGGCGTTTGATTGTCAATGGATGTTTTTGGAAATAACATAAGCACTAACTTTGAGATAGAGAAATTGGTCACATTTTAGGTCCAATTCTCACTACTAACAAATAACTTTTTCCTCAACAAACTCCTAATTACTGCTTATTAATAGTTAGTAAGGTAGTTTAGGTATGGGATTAAGGGATGTAGAATATGATCATGCAGAATAAGGCATTAATATGTGCTTTATAAGTGCAAATAAACAGCCAATATGCATGCATGCTAATAAGCAAGTTAATAGTGAGGACCGTAAACTAAAGAGTTTCCAGGAAACCTACAGCAGGACTACATGCATGTTTAACCTCATCACTGCCATTGTGTCTGTCAATGCATCCAGTGCCATAAAACTGAGCGGTTCGACACAAAGAGAGCCACAGCGACAGTGCAGTTTCAGGGCCATAACATCCGAGCATCTCCTACCTCTGGGTCTGGTATCTGTGCCGCGGCGTTGAAGACGTGGTGTGAGATCAACACCGCCGCTACGCTCATCAGCAACGGCACCAGGGTTAGCGGCGGATGGTGCCCAGGCCCCTCGATCGCCATCTTCCCTCTTCTTCTCCCGCGCCTCATCCCTCCCCCGGCTGCTTCTGCCCCGAGAACTGCGCACGACCACAATAGTGCGGGTGATTGATAGTCTATCGGTGCGAAACGTCCACCGCCTCCCCTACATTAACACTGCTCTGGTCTCTTCAGTCGTGCAGACACACTACGCTCTCTCCAGCCTCTCGGCTAAAGGCCATTAATTAATTAATAGCCCCGGTGTGGTTTACAGCCTCGCCGTCCCGAGCACAGAGAGGTTACGAGAGTTGTGGGGGGAAGGGAGTAACACAGAAGCACACAAAGGGATCAGAGGAATTGTGTGACAGGCTGTATTTTGATCTGCCTGGCCAAAGGATCGGCGACAGGTTCCCCAATAATCATGTGAACAAACTGTTGTTCAGCTGTCCACTGAGAGAAGGAGAACGACTGAAGGCAAACTGTAAAGGGCTGACATTGTTTGCTTTTTTCCAAAATAGTCTCATTGGTAAAATCAAGCGGCAACCTTCCGGTCTCTCTCTTGAAACCAACACGGAGGCTGCACTTCATCGACTGGCCACTAGAGACCAGTTGCAGAAGAGAGTCAATCCCATACATCCCATGTTAAAAAGCCCAACTTCACTGCAGAAAAACATGTTTACATGGTACAAAAAGTGGTTGTGGTCTATATACCTATATATCTTTTGCCCTGTGAGGGGGGTGCATTTTTTTATAACTCATGTGTTTAAATTATATTAAGCCTTAAAGTTCTGCATAATTAAGGGCGTGGCCACTTGAGTGTCAGGTGGATTGCCGTTGATGTCACTAATAGCCGTTTGTCTGCTGTCTGTTAGCATCACATCACCTCAGCTAATCCGCCTCGCTGCCCTGTTTCGGTTATCCGGGAGTGACGCGCTGCCATCACTTACGGGTGACGTCACGGACACTACGTCCATTTTTTCTTACAGTCTATGGGAAAAATGTGCCTTTTGCAAAACTTCACCGCAGTTTTCAGCTGGATTTAATTATAGTGGCAGTACAACACCAAGTTTTAGCTTTAATTTCTTTTGACAGCAGCATATTATTGATTCATTAAGATGCCTTTCTTCTGTCTTTAGTGTGTAATGTTGCTGTTTGAGAGTGAAAAAGCTCCAGTTCTTCTCTATATCAGTGTCAGTGTTTCTGAACTCCTGAAACGCCTCCATTGTAGTCTTGAGTTTCTTCCGGGAATGAACACGTCACAATATACCTCATTATAATAATTAATACGCAGAATAAAGGGGCGGGGCCTGGTTGAGTTAGTTAGTAGTGTGTTAAACTGGCGGTTATGGTAAGGGGCGGGATATTTCCCAAACACACTCGACCAATCACAACACACTGCTCCAGTCGACCAATCAGAGCACAGTGTGCTTTTCAGAAGGAGGGGCTTCATAGAGACAGGAACATCAAATGAGTTTTCTTTATATTTGTAAATCAACATCATCTTACAATTCCTAAAATGTAACCTTTACCTATGCCTTTATGTGTACACCTACACTTGCTTAACTCTGACCGTGAGTGTAAGAAGCATTGATCTGTTAATAACATCTGCTCATATGAGCCGTGCACGGGTGGAACTGAACTCTCTGTAGACAGTGCTATGAACACACACAGAAACAGATCAACATTAGATTGATTTAGATTGACAATTCCTCCAAAGTCTGAGAGTATTGTGACAGACTTGATTAATATATTGGCTTTCATTAAAAGCCTCACATCTTTATGTGATTCATAAATCATTGGCTACAGCACTGAACTTGTGATATGACTCAAGACTGCTGTTTTCTCCATCATAAAGCTCAACTGGCTACATTACACTGTTTATTACTATACATGACTATTTACCAAATACTGCATATTCAAAATGAGATATTAATTTGAGTAGAAAGACACGGTTGTTTAAGCATCAACTGATCCAGACAAAGACCAGTAAACATTATTTGTTTATTGCAAATAACCCAACAGCTTTTCTTTGGATCATTGGACCATCATAATCTACCTTTTATTGACATCTTAAAAAAGGGTCGGCTTGACAAAACACCTTCAAACATTTTACACCAGGTTAATACAAAATTTTTTGGGAATAATTTTGTACATTTAATTTATTTGCTTTTTAAACTTATTTTACCCTAAAATGTCACATTATTTTAGTTTAACATGTACTTGCCAAAAGTCCTACTAAATGTATTAGTCTCTGTGGTGAATCTGCTGTCTAATCTGTTGTTTTATCTCCATTATTGATGGCCACAGGATGTAAATATGAAGCGAGTGGTTGTCCTTTGTGGGCTCTCAGTTGTGGACACACTTGTAAAGCTCTTTGGCATGTGTTTACATTTGTTAGATATATTGTCTGAATAGATTAATTTGCTTAAAATCAAATCCATATTTATTCGCATTTGTAACACATGGCAGAGCACTGGAGGAAAAACAGTGAACAAATGTTAGAGATAGTTCACCCAAAACTGAAAATGTTGTCATTATTCGCCATCATGTCATTCCAGACATGAAGATTTTCTTTCTTCCGTGGAACACAAAAGATGACATTTTAAGAATCTTTTAGCAATTTTTCACTGAAAAACTGTTTTTTGTCTTGTGTGTGTGTGTTCGTTATAATTATGTTTTCAATCAATGTTATCTGTGACAAAACTTGTTTAACAAAACATGTTTTGGATAAGAAATGTTTAATTTTATGAATAATGTTTATTTAATAGATAAAATAATGCAAAAATAATGGTAAAAATAATTTATCTTCAGAAACTACATTTCAGTATTTAAATTTTTTTTTAGTTTTAATTCAGTTATTTTTTAATTAAATGCTATGAATTAAACAGCTTGTAAAGATACTTTATCACTAGAAAATGCCATCATTTCAGGCATTTCTCCTTGTATAGAAGATTTTTGTCATGAAGCATTCTGTCAAATTGAGCCAAGAACCCCAGAGATCTATATAGAAACCACACTGAACCTCAAAGCTCTAGATATAGAGCAACAGGCTTTCAGATCTCTGCTGTATTGAGCTATATTTGCATTAACCACTAAGTCATCATTGGCAGGCCGTGAGCAGATGGCTGTTGTGACTAAGAGGGGAAGCACAGTTGTCAGTCGTCAGAAGCAAACAGTATACTCTATACTGTACACAAAACACAGATTTGACACATTTTAAACTTACGAATTTCCATTTCAGCACATTATAACTTCAGCTGGCAACTGCTAAATATCAAACTTAAGCCACATAAGCCCCTTTCGCACTGGGTAGCTCAAGGAACTTAGTTATAGGAACTAGCCACCAGGGTGGTTCCCGAGAACTCAATGTTCCCTATCAGTCAGTCACGTTCAACATTAACGTCAGTGACTGGAGAAGTGGGACCTCGTCTGAGAGCCCAATCACCTTTGATTGGTAACAGAACAAGCCAATGCACATTGGCGAGTGAGATTTGCATCGCAAGCCGCTCCCCCACTTCCAGGTATATTAGGTAGAATGCAAATACTCACATTAAGCTTTCGCTTCAGAGCAGAGCAGATGTTTGTCTTCACTCTGTTTTCAATCATCGTTCAATGTGTCTAGGGAACAAGAGGGAAGCTGCTCGTGTGTTGGTGTGACGGGGCGTCGTGTCCAGCGGAGGTCGTGTTGCTGAGTGTGTGTATGGTCAAGTGCAGCGGCTGTACCCCTGGGCACTTCAACATCGAAAAGAGCAAAATTTCCCTAAAAGAGTAAATGGTCGTTTCCTGGCCCCGTCAAACAGCCACGATCTCTACCTCACGTACCTGGGCCGTAAGCACGCTGAGGTGGCGTTCCCACTGCGGGAAGATGACCATCATGATGTTGAAATCAAGATACCTTGAAAGAGGTGGAGTCCCCTCTGCTATTTCCCGATCTGGTTCTTCTGCCCAGCCGAGGGCCACTTCGGTTAATACACAGGGGTATCTGACGATTACAGTGGGAGCGTTCCTGCCGGGTGAATCCCCGTGGCCCTCCCACTCTTTTCCATCGCAGGCTGTGGAGCTTCTGTTTCTAGTCCTTCTCATGGAGGACCCAGCATCTTATTGGGGATTCCTGCAGAGGACCGGATGTTGATTACTGCATCGGAGGACAGGCTAGAGTCCTCTGGGGATGAAGATTCGGCTGCGCTCCCCCCTTCAGGGAGAGTAGCGTTGTTCCAGTCCGACCCAGAGCTGACTGAAGTGTCGGGCTTGAGTGGAACCCTCCACCGTGTCCCGAACCTTCCCGGTTGGATGATTGGTATCTCGGAGTGGGGTGTGCTGAACAGCAGGGTCCCGCTCCAGTGCCATTCCTCCCGGAAGTGCACGAGGAGGTCACAAAGTCGTGGAAGGCACCTTTTTCTGCCAAAACGCCTCCTCTGCCTCCTCTGTTCTCATTTCCCTCGATGGTAGGACGATCAAAAGGGACGTGGAGATCCCACAGGCGGAGTGTGCAGTTGTGCCCGCAAAATGCTGCCGCCTGTAAGTTCTCGGCTGCGCTCATGGCCAAGGCTTACAGCACCGCTGCAAGTACACCAGACTGAGCTGCTTGAATTTGTTCCAGAGCAGGACAGCAGTTGCACTGAAGCGCTGGCTTCACGACCTGGTCCCGAGATGGGCATGGCACCGCGGCACACAGCGAGAAGAAATTACTCTGATCTGTCAACGTACTTTCAGCCTGTGGTCGCACCTTGCTTTTCTACGGGCAGGAGTTCCCCTAGTACAAGTGTCCAGGCATGTTGTTGTCTCAACAGATGCCTCCAGCACAGGCTGAGGTGCTGTATGCGATGGGCAAGCAGTCTAGACAGGACCTCATCTGCAGTGGCATATCAATTGCCTCGAGTTGCGAGCAGTACAATATGCCCTGCGCTGGTTTCTGCCGTCGTTGCAGGGCAAACGTGCAGGTCAGAACATACAAAACATCGACTGTTGCGTATATCAACCATTAAGGTGGTCTTACTCTCCCGTCGTATGTCGCAACTCGCCCGCCATCTCCTCCAGTGGAGTCGGAAGCAACGCTTTGTGCCATTTACATTCCGGGCGAGCTCAATCATACGACACCCTCGGATGGTCCAGCTGATTTCGGAATGCTCCGGGGCCGCTCAGGTCAACCTGTTCATGTCCTCGGAGACAACCCACTGCCAGTTGTTCTAATCCCTGATTGAGGAGACCCTCGGCACAGAAGCACTGGCCCACAGCTGGCCCGGGGCCTACGCAACCCCAGTGAGCCTTCTCGCACAAACACTGTGCAAAGTCAGGGAGGACGGGGTCTTGATGGTTGCGCCTTAGGGGTGTAACGATACACTCAAGTCACGATTCGATACAAATCACGATACTGAACTCACAATACAATATTATCGCGATATTTTAAGCCAAAACAAAGTAGTACGTTTTTTATTATTTATAATATTTTATAAATACCTATGTTAGGATATAAGTATTTAATATGTTTGGAAGTTGTATGAAAATCTTTTGATCGTTTGAAACGACAATTAATGACAGAATTTAAATTTTTGGGTGAATTATACCATTTAAATACAGTAAGAGGAACCTTGGATAAAACTAACTCTATATCGCGAATCATATCATTTACATCAACGATATATATATCATCACATTTTTGTATATCGCGATATCTTGATATAACAATGTATCGTTAGACCCCTATTGTGCCTTACTGGCCCAACCGGACCTGGTTCCCAGAACTCATGCTCCTCATGCCAGACCCTTCCTGGCAGATTAATTTACCTTCATTCATTTATCAGATTTATTACCTCAAGATAACTAGCAGGACCCGCTTGAGCGGTCAGTTTTCAGTTGTGGCGGATGTTCCTGTGCAATAACAGACTGTTATATAGCATGACTGAAGAGTCAGAATTGAGTATTGCAGGGAGCCATATAAAAATATAGGCCCTATCCCAAATGGCACCCCAAACACTCGAGGTCTTCCTACGAGTCCACACTTTCGTGACGTAACGCCGCTTTGACCCAAAGTGTATATAAAGTGTGCCATTTGGGACAGGGCCATATATGAATGCAAATGGTTCTGCACTAATCATGGACAAGTTTGTGGCAGGTAAATGTAAAGCAGACGATAAATCTACTTCAGACGTCTACTACTAATAAACCGTGTCTACACCAGACATGAGCAGCATGACCAAAGCAAATAAAGCCCATTATAATCAGTGATGCTGTCTACAATGGATGTGGCATGACGCGATACGACAAATCACTGACAGTAAACTAAAGCTTGTTTTATTTTTGACGCACTTCATCCGCTCAAGCTACTTCTGACAACACTCCCAAAGATCACAGCTGTTTCTTCTTCGTGGGTTCAACATTTCATACAGTAACATTAGGCAGTTTTGATTTACATGCTGTTTAATGTTTGATGATCACGTTAGCTTACATGTGTGTAAACAACTTCTATCCACTCCTTCTGCATTACGCAGATCTTCTTCTTCACTTATTTTTGTATCTGGAGATGCTGCACTCTTTCAGAAGATCTGTAACAGCGCCCCCTACCGTATAACAGTGAAAACATGGATAACCGGGAAAACAAAACCTCATCAATTGCAGGTAAAGAGTTAACCAGTAGGCAACCACATAGTAATATGCGAACATCAAGTGTTAATAATAAATAAAAGTACCAAACACTGTCCTCCCACAAGCAAAAAATTAACCTCCATGTCTGATTTACACTATAATGGCTCCGTCTACTCATTCAAAAGTATTGATGAGTTAGAGAATATGTTATTCAAATCTGCTCTTTACTTTTGGATTTTCCATCCCTCTTTCAAGGGATCTGACATTTCTGGGCTGTGATCTTCTTAGACCGCGATCATGCTGGCGAGAGGATGTGGTAAGAATACATCAGCAGATTATTGGTTACAGCCTATACATCCCCACAGCTTGACTCGCAAGGTTTTCTCCACTGCCTTTGAGAGCTGTAAGAGAAGATAATGAATAAACACAGCCAAATGTCATGCTAATGTTAAGATCTGGGGATTAGGGGATGGGTACTAATAACCCAACCTACACTGCTGTTATGAAAAGAGTGGTGTAGGGGGAGAAGGAATTAGATATGAATGTCGTGCCGAATTACTGATTCTATCTCAATCAGAAATTACACCTGAGCATGTGATTCTACACCATAAAATGCAGTTGCTTGTAAAAATGGCACATGCATATTTTTGCTAAAGAGGGCATTTGTGTAAACAATTTAATTCTACTTATAACTTTTTTTGTCTGCCGCCTAATGCACCCAACACAGGCCCATTGCACAAAACGCGCCTCTACCTACACCTACACCTACACCTACACCACACCTACACCTACATCAGTGGGGATTTCTGTAAGCTCGGCTTCCCCTATAATGTCAAAAAATTAATGGTCAAATATGTACTATTGTGTTAAAAAAAAATTGACTAAAAATGCGTTAGAAAACGTTCATCTCAAAGACGAGTTCGCTCAGAATCAGCTACATATAGCAGGTCGGCTGACTCGATTTCCTTCTCATACATTCCCGTAGCGTCACAGTGCATTTCCCTGTTGAAGCCCAGCGTCAGTGACTTCAGTGGAGCTGCTCTGAATAGTTTTTTTCAGTGCTTCGAAACTAGACGGTCATTGGATAAATGCTGCGATTATGTCCCGCCCGCGGACGCTCAGTGTCTCTGGAGTGAATGAGGAGTGGGCTGGCCTGGACTCGGGCTTCTGCGTGATGATTGGAGGGTCTGTCGAAAGGCTGGATCTCCTTTTGAGTGACAGCGATTTCATACAATAAAATGTCGCTGATGCTGAAGCTGTTCGAGCTCAGTCCCATCGCAGATATTTCAAGTGTAGTCGAAAGACAAACTGCTGCAACCTATTTCTTGGTATCTGCTTGTCGAAATTGCTAGCCAATTTTCATAATACATTTCACACAATTATACATTTATACCTTTATTATATTATTACTTATTATATTTTTTATATTATTATTAGTAATAATTAAAAAATTATTATTAAAATAATAAAAAAATATATATTATTAGTAGTAGTATTATTATACTTTATTATATTATTATTTATACCTTTATTATATTATTACATTTATACAATTATATTTAACTCTACTGGACATTGAAAGGACACTGGTCAAGTCACTGGAAAATACGCCTAGTTGGTACGACAGGGTCAAGGAGCATTTTCTTGAAAAGGAACGTAGAATTTACGTATAAATAAATGAATAATTTTTATGATGTAGGCCAAAAATGAGCTTCCCATCTTTGAAAGACCAGCAGCCGCCACTTACCTACACCTACACCAACACCTACACCAACACCTACACCTACACCTACGCCTACACCTACGCCTACACCAACACCTACACCAACACCTACGCCTACGCCTACACCTACACCTACACCAACACCTACACCAACACCACACCTACACCTACGCCTACACCTACACCTACACCAACACCAACACCAACGCCTACGCCTACACCTACACCAACACCTACACCAACACCAACGCCTACACCTACACCTACACCTACACCAACACCAACACCTACACCTACGCCTACGCCTACACCTACGCCTACACCAACACCTACACCAACACCTACACCAACACCAACACCTACACCAACACCTAAACCTACACCTAAACCTACACCTACACCACACCTACACCAACACCAACACCAACACCTACACCACACATACACCAACATCTACACCTACACCAACACCTACACCACACCACACCTACACCAACACTTACACCTACACCTACACCTGCACCTACACCAACATCTACACCAACACCTACACCTGCACCTACACCTACACCTACACCAACACCACACCTACACCACACCTACACATACACCAACACCTACACCAGCACCTACACCTACACCTACACCTACACCTACACCAACACCAACATCTACACCTACACCAACACCAACACCTACACCAACACCTACACCTACATCTACATCTACACCTACTAATACATTCAAATCACTGCAGTTTCCAGTTGAAATGAACACTAGAGGCAGTAAAACAGCGTCAACTTTTATTTCTTTTCACACAAATGATGATTACAGGGGCAGATTAATCATTAATAATGACTTCTTTGCACTTGGTTCCTTGCACAATATTATGCACACTTTTATCATAGTGCATGATTTGTAACCTAATACATTTTGATATTTGCGTCACATTACCAGCTCCATGTCAATTCTGATAGCAAACTTGCTCAGTAGCTCAGCTGAAAACAACGTAATATCAATTTGCCGAAACTTTGTGTCTGGGGCCCCGTCCACACTACTGCGTTTTCGTTTAGAAACGGAGAATTAAAACGAATACGATCTCCGTCCACACCAGCGTTTTAGCTGCGTATTAGAATTGATCTCCGTCCACATTAAAACGACTGAAAACGCGGATCACGTGACCATTCACCAACACTGGGAATGCGCGTGCCGGTGTAAACACAACTTCATTGATAAAATTATCCCACCATGCGCTGGTTCTTCCCGGGTTAACCCAAAACCGACGCTCCATGTACGGTCGATACTGCCGCTGCACACGGGAATTGTCACAGATCGCTCGAATAATAGCTTGCCTCTGGCGCATGTAGGCAGTTATAGCATTGCAAAATGCAGAATTTACTTGCACAACAGCTGCTAGCAAAGCTATACGCCATGACTGATGACACCCAATCATAGAGCCGAGCGTGAGCCTCTACTATGTCATCGTTTCTAAAGTCCTCCGTTTTGACCCGTCCACACTAAAACGCCCTCCGGAGATTCAAAACGAAAAACGGGTCGGCAGCGTTTCTAAACTTCTCCGTTTTGGTTCTCAGTTTTTGCCGTTTTAGTGTGGCAAACGTAGCAAAAGGTCTCCGTTTTTAAACGAAAACACAGTAGTGTGGACGGGGCCTGGGTTGCAATCAGAGGTGGAAAGTAACTAATTACAAATACTTTCGTTACAGTACTTAAGCACATTTTTCAAATTCTTCTACTTTTTTCAGTATAATTACATTGTGGCACTTTTACTTTTACTTTAGTTGAATACAAATAAAGTTGTTTGATCAAACAAATCACTTACCCTTCTTTGCCTTTGCCCTTCTTAAAAAACATTCAAATGATTTTACATGGACTTACTTTTCAAAATTAGTTATAAATTAGCGTTGCATTATAAATATACATAATTCTTATGAAAATACCCAAGCTGGCTTGAAGAACACAGTTAAACACAGATATATCATCGCAATCGTGTGTTTATTGTCTTCATGTTTCATCAGTCAAAACGTCTCTGTCTGCATATTATTCAGCTATAGCGATATCTGATGATGTGCATATAAGAGATTTCCTGGAATGTCATAAGCAAGCGGCAACCTCCCTGTCTCTCTCTTGAAACCAACACGGAAGTGAATTAAACGGCAATTCATCAACTGGCCGCTTGAGGCTGGCTGCAAAAGTGAGTCAAATCTGTATCTCCCCCATGTTGAAATGCCCAACTTTACAGCAGAAAAAAACATGTTTACAGCCTGGAGCAAAAAGTGGCTTTGGTCTATACAGCTAATTTTGCCCTTCATGACGACTGTGAGGGGGTGAATTTTTTTATAACTCATCCGTTTAAATTATATTAAGCCTTACATTTCTGCATAATTAAGTGTGTGTCCACTTTTGAGTGACAGGCGGATTCCCGCTGCTGTGGTCATTAGTCATCATTAGCCGTGTGTCTGCTGTCTGTTAGCCGTAATGTAAGGGTTTTTTGCCCATTTTCGTTTATCCGGGAGTGATGCGCTGCCAAGATGGCGACGGTCGGCTACGCCCACTTTAGGCTTCAAAAACGGTCTTCAGAAACCTACGAGTGACGTCACGGACACTACGTCCATTTTTTTTTACAGTCTATGGTCATAAGTTTAATACTTCTATCAATCTCACTTGCGGACTTTCTGTGCGAGAGCGCCCTCTGGCTTCCAGTATGAATGAAACAGACATTACATAGTGTTATAGCGTTATAACATAGCGTTATAACGTAGTAATTTAAGTAGTTGTTCAGCAAAGTACTTATTTACTCTTACTTGAGTTTTATTTCAGAATTTCCACTTGCACTCAAGTAAATTATTTCTTAAGTAGCAATAACTTTTAAGTGCAATTCTTTAGTACTCTTTCCACTTCTGGTTGCAGTCAAGTGAGCCGCACACATCCTGAAAAGTGAAGCCAAAGCTTTTCGATCGGCAAACTTTTGAAAAATCCAATTACTTTTTTCTGTCATATTAGGTACTGCGCAGACTCTGGTCCAAACAATGCCATCGACGCAAGATGTCCACTGCCATTTCTGGGACATTTCGGCTTCATTTCTCTACAGTGTAAGGAAGTAGACACATGTCATCCATACAGTGTGAGGTTGCAATGCAAAAGAGTTCAATAAAATGTGGAGTGTGTATGTGAGAATGTGGACTGTGACAGGATGATTGACAGGCCGGTAAACAGTGGCAAAATTCACAGACGCAAGTATGAGATAATGCATGTTATCACTCAAAAAGAAGACACTTTAAGGGCATAGTATAAGCAGGCGGATTGGGATGCTGCAATAATTTGAGGTATTTGAAGTCATGTGACATTTTATGGCTCAAGGTACATGTCAGGTACAAAACTAACTGACTCCAAGGCAGCAATGCCTGACTAGCCTTGGCAGATGAAGGAAACCGATCGACGCGGATTTTACATCTGTAACATGATGTACCTGTGATGGCACTAAAAAAAATCCATATGGTGCTTGATAACTGCAATTGATTTGAATGCTTTGGATTACAAACCAATGAACGCAGCAGATCTGAATGTGAGCGCAGTATTCACAGTCCTTCTCTCTGACAGATCCAATCCAGCTTTTATTTTATAACCATCATCTCAAGCCAATTTCAGATTCATAATCGCTGGAAGCAACGAGAGCAATCTTGAGATAAGTGTGTCATGGAAAAACCGCATGAGAGAGATGGATATGAGTTTGGAGAGGTCAGACATATACAGACCATGACTCAAGATCTCTTTGCTCATCCAAAAATAGGAACTCCCCACAGTTCTTTTAAATTGCCTCGTAATAGGAACTGACCCTTTTTTTCAATGGTTTCATTAAAAGTAATTAAGCTAAAAGAAAGAGCTGCACCCGTGGGATTGTGGAAAAACGGCATATCTGCGTGAAAGCCACCCAGAAGGCCTCTCATAAAAGCCTGTGCCAAACCGTGGCGCTTCTTAAACGCTACGCCGACACTTTATTCTGCTACTTTCGCAGGATTTTGGGTCAGGAAAATAACATTTCTGCTATTACTGTGTACTATTAAACTGTTTGGCTGTAACACTGCATTTCATGTTTTTTTCCCCCCTAATAATCTCATGCAAATTCGCTCATGACTTAATGCGTAATGACAGCCAGACTAATGTACACGTGGAGGGATGTAATTCATGCGAGCTCTTGCTCATTGTCTCTCTTAATGCAGCGCATCGTTTATTTGAGTCTTAATTAAGGGATCCTGTGAGAGGCTGGAAACACACAACTCAGCCCGTGTCTCCACCGCCAGTTTGACATATACTGCCATCTTGTGGTTAAAACAGTGATTATTACATCAATTCAAATAAAAAATGTAATATTTTGCTACGTTTTGGGTAAAATTAATACAGGAGTATATGATCTCCATACTTCTACCTTACAGTGAGGCGATTGACCCTATAAATCAGACTTTTTTTTTTTTAGAAAAATCATGAGTATTAAATATGATCATCGGGCTTTTGAGGAAGGGTTAATCTCTCAATCACCATTGTGTTGCATTGCATTATATGTTTTAAAACTGGAGCTTTGATCATAAAACTAAGCATTAAATACCATCTTACTAAGACATATTGGCAGATATAGAGTGAATACTGATATTTATCTGCTTACACTATTTTAACGTGATGTAATTGCATTGTACTTACATAAGAACTAAATAATATTAATTAACTACATGTACTGACTAGAGTTAAGCCGGTGCACACTGTGCGAGTTTGGCCACGATTTGGCCGTCTGAGACTAATTTTGCATGTCCTCAAAGAATCCTCTGATCCTATAGGCTAAATCTGAAGTCTTTGATCATTGGTTTGACATGTTCACGACAGCCGATTAGTGACCGTCCGTTGTGATCAAATTTTACCTCCGGCGAATCTCTGTCAGTATCAGAAGATTTGACCCTCAGTCCTGCAGTGTGACTTCTACGACGACCGTCAAATTGTCTTCGTTTTTCAAGACAAGCTGTGACCAAACTTAACGTTAGTGTCATCGATTGATGTAAAACTCCAGACGAGTTCTCTTGTGTGTGTCCGTTTTTATCGTGTCTTGACTGTCATCCAGTCTGATATTAATGACAACTGAGATCTTACAGTGTTTCATGGCTTACAGCGAGGATCATGTTCATACAGTCTGACAGGAACAATCGTTAAGGACTATAAATCGCACAGTGTGAACTCGGCTTTAGGGTTTGGTTTCAAGTTATTTGCTGTTATTACTATAGTAAGTAGGCCTACTTGTAGAAATGTCACCTTGAAATAAAATATTACCTTTATCTGTTATACTGTTATAAATATCTAATTTAATTACATTACAAGCATCAGAATTTCATCTCACCTTTTGGTCATTTAAATATCAGCATCTGCACCAAATTGCATATTTTTCTGAGACTGAGATGATGTGTTTGAGTATGAGCTCATGCCTACATTTTTATATACTACAGTAGTCAACATTTGAAGTGAATTAAGCCTTTCATCAAAGTTATACATGAATTTTGAACAATGTTGCCATACCTGTCCTTGTCTTATAGGGCAACTTTGATGAACTTAAAATGTTGACTACTGTAGGATATGAGCCATAAAAGCTTGAAGCATCAATAATAATATGCATGATGCAAACATGAACATTTTATGAAACACATATGCAAACATTTTGAGATTTTGTCTAAAGGCTCAATAAACTGTCCCATTAAAAAAATTAAATAAAGATTTTTAATGACTTGAGTGAATGCACAGCTGTGCTTAAAACCACAAACTTAATTCTGCAGAACAAATAGTTAGTTATTTTGTTCTGTTTTTCTCACACTGTGTAGTTGATGTGCACTAAATTTAATCTTTTTTTAATTACATATTTATTTCATTAATGATTACTGCCTGGTTACTTGTTGACCTCTTCCAGTGTAGGCCTGATATGCGCTATGGTTTAATGTCTTCCATGATCGTGGCTGAAATGAATGCGTGTATTCACACGGCTGTGATTTGCTCTCACCTCGCCGTCAGCACTGGCTCAGTCCACTTTAACCTCTGCCTGCACAGCGGGGCTTGTTTACCCGGGCTCCTGGATGTAGTCAATGGTGTGGAGGAAGCACTGGTCCGGAGCGAGGGAATCCCTCGGAGGAGTCGGCCGGAGAAAGGGCCCATTCAGCGGCGCGGTGACGGATAGGTGAGTCTGTTTGCCTACTCACTGTTGACACAGCGGCGCGTTTGGCTTGGTGGATCTGGGAATAAACCTACTGGGGTCTTGCAAAACAATGCCAAACTGTTTGGTTTAAAGCCACATATTTCAGCTTTCCTAATGGCTCTTCACTGGTTCTTATGTTTTGAACCGAGTGTTTTGAAACGGTCGAAAGAACGTATGCGGAGATAATTTGTCTTCTAAAATTGTTTCTTCTTATTATTTATTTATTCATTAAAATAAAATAGTACCCAGTTTGTTTTGCGACCCGGAAGTGGGCTGTTTTCTGTGAATGTGCGAGACTTTAGATTCATCGAACTAATAACAAAGTGCCGTAAACGCAGCTATTAGTATACAAACCTGTGTGTTCATAATTACAATACATTATGATAAGAAATACCAGTTTGTAATATCAAGCAGCTTAAGAAGCTGTTTTCAACTGCTAATATAACTGGAAGCGGATCAGACCGGAAGCCTGACACTTTCGATTTACAAATGGCCGCAAACAATCTCACGTGAAAAAAAGGGTGGATAATATTAGTAATAATCTATATAGTGAGGTCAGTATACATTTTATGAGACCATAATGAATATCTGTGATGCCTTTAATTCTTAAAAAAAAGAAGTTTTGATCAAGGTCGCGCGGCGACGCCTACGTGCCTTAGTTATGTGGAAGAAACCTTGGTTCATCGCCCAAGGCCCAGTGCTGGGGGCTTCTTGTCGTCGCGTAACGCTAACGACTGATGCTTCCCTCACAGGTTGGGGGGAGATCATGAGTGGTCGCTCGGTGAAAGGTCTGTGGCAGGACCGTCTACTTTATTGGCACATAAATCAGCTAGACATGATGGCGGTGTTTCGAGCTCTCAAACACTTCCTCTCAGACCTGAGGGGCCATCATGTGCTTGTCCGCATGTCCGCTCCCTCCACGAGAAGACTGTATGCACTGAAGTGGAGACTATTCTCTTCTTGGT
>NC_138730.1:3130164-3225164 GCF_965113295.1 Leuciscus leuciscus
AAGTTTTTCACACCTGGATTTGGGTATCCTCTGCCATTCCTCCTTGCAGATCCTCTTCAGTTCTGTCAGGTTGGATGGTAAACGCTGGTGGACAGCCATTTTCAGGTCTCTCCAGCGATGCTCAATTGGGTTTAAGTCAGAGCTCTGGCTGGGCCATTCAAGAACAGTCACGGAGTTGTTGTGAAGCCACTCCTTCGTTATTTTAGCTGTGTGCTTAGGGTCATTGTCTTGTTGGAAGGTAAACCTTCGGCCCAGTCTGAGGTCCAGAGCACTCTGGAGAAGGTTTTCGTCCAGGATATCCCTGTACTTGGCCGCATTCATCTTTCCCTCGATTGCAACCAGTCATCCTGTCCCTGCAGCTGAAAAACACCCCCACAGCATGATGCTGCCACCACCATGCTTCACTGTTGAGACTGTATTGGACAGGTGATGAGCAGTGCCTGGTTTTCTCCACACATACGGCTTAGAATTAAGGCCAAAAAGTTCTATCTTGGTCTCATCAGACCAAAGAATCTTATTTATCACCATCTTGGAGTCCTTCAGGTGTGCTTTCATGTGTCTTGCACTGAGGAGAGGCTTCCGTCGGGCCACTCTGCCATAAAGCCCCGACTGGTGGATGGCTGCAGTGATGGTTGACTTACTACAACTTTCTCCCATCTCCCGACTGCATCTCTGGAGCTCAGCCACAGTGATCTTTGGGTTCTTCTTTACCTCTCTCACCAAGGCTCTTCTCCCCCGATAGCTCAGTTTGGCCGGACGGCCAGCTCTTGGAAGGGTTCTGGTCGTCCCAAACGTCTTCCATTTAAGGATTATGGAGGCCACTGTGCTCTTAGGAACCTTAAGTGCAGCAGAATTTTTTTTGTAACCTTGGCCAGATCTGTGCCTTGCCACAATTCTGTCTCTGAGCTCTTCAGGCAGTTCCTTTGACCTCATGATTCTCATTTGCTCTGACACGCACTGTGAGCTGTAAGGTCTTGTATAGACAGGTGTGTGGCTTTTCTAATCAAGTCCAATCAGTATAATCAAACACAGCTGGACTCAAATGAAGGTTTAGAACCATCTCAAGGATGATCAGAAGAAATGGACAGCACCTGAGTGTCACAGCAAAGGGTCTGAATACTTAGGACCATGTGATATTTCAGTTTTTCTTTTTTAATAAATGTGCAAAAATGTCAACAATTCTGTGTTTTTCTGTCAATATGGGGTGCTGTGTGTACAATAATGAGGAAAAAAAATGAACAAATTATTTTAGCAAATGGCTGCAATATAACAAAGAGTGAAAAATGTAAGGGGGTCTGAATACTTCCCGTACCCACTGTAACTGAAGAATTATCCAGTTATCGTTATTAATCATTAATTTTGAGACTTGAGGTCAAATCAGTTCCCTTTCGTTCCCAGTAAATGACGAAATGGGGGTTTCGCCTAGAAGCCTATCACCTTCAAGTTTTAGAAAACGAGCCAATGGCAAAACAATACCATGGGTCTGCGAAATTTGCATAGTGCAACTCCGCCTAACCGCGTGGGTATAAAACGAGCAGCACGGCAATCTCGCATTATGTTATGCTGAGACGTAAGGCCACACATTTTGTTTTGTATTTTTTCCCAAATTTGGAAAAATATAAAATAATTAGTTTTTTGTGTTTTAACCATTTCAGTCTGGATCAAATAACTGCTGCTCTTGCTTATCCTCAAAGATATTATGAAGGTTTCCTCTTTTTTACTCAAATTTAAAATGTCCTCAAAAATGGATTTTCCTTTCACTGTTTAATATTTATATTGGTTAATACTGTAGTTGTCAGTAACTGTAGAGAGTCTGAGTGTAACTGGTGTGCTGTATCTGGGTTAATACTGTAGTTGTCAGTAACTGTAGAGAGTCTGAGTGTACCTGGTGTGCTGTATCTGGGTTAATACTGTAGTTGTCAGTAACTGTAGAGAGTCTGAGTGTACCTGGTGTGCTGTATCTGGGTTAATACTGTAGTTGTCAGTAGCTGTAGAGAGTCTG
The DNA here is from genome assembly GCF_965113295.1 of Leuciscus leuciscus. Lineage (NCBI taxonomy): Eukaryota > Metazoa > Chordata > Actinopteri > Cypriniformes > Leuciscidae > Leuciscus > Leuciscus leuciscus. Next base: position 3,132,167 of record NC_138730.1, read on the forward strand.
AGTGTACCTGGTGTGCTGTATCTGGGTTAATACTGTAGTTGTCAGTAACTGTAGAGAGTCTGAGTGTACCTGGTGTGCTGTATCTGGGTTAATACTGTAGTTGTCAGTAACTGTAGAGAGTCTGAGTGTACCTGGTGTGCTGTATCTGGATTAATACTGTAGTTGTCAGTAACTGTAGAGAGTCTGAGTGTACCTGGTGTGCTGTATCTTGGTTAATACTGTAGTTGTCAGTAACTGTAGAGAGTCTGAGTGTACCTGGTGTGCTGTATCTTGGTGAGCTCCAGCAGTCGGTCTCTCTCCACACTAGCAGCCTGAAACATAGTCTTATACTCCTCACACTGAGCCTGGAGGGATGGGATCTTAACAACACACTCCGGACAGGCCGCCCGCGCTTCTCTGGAATCACACGCAATGCTTTTTACTCATGATGCTGTGTTAGACAGTGCCAGATACTGTAGACTGTGCCAAATTCAGCACAGGACAGAAAATGGGAAGAAAAAGACTTAAAAATAGACTTCCATTGTAAGCGTACTACTGTAAATGTAATGTAAAATGTGTTTGGGGTGGATTCCTATTCTCCCGAATCAAAAGATCACATATGGAATTCCAAAGCTGCCAAAATAAATAGAGTATTTATACTCTATTTATTTTGGCAGCTTTGGAATTCCATATGTGATCTTTTGATTCGGGAGAATAGGAATCCACCTTTGATACTTTTATTTCCTTATTTCCTCTAGACATTATCTGCCCTCTCTCCTCCAGGCCAGCACGCGCTACTCCCTCTAATCCCTGGTTATCTGAGGTTCTTCGGGAACACCGGACCGATCTCAGGGCAGCGGAGAGGAAATGGCACAAATCAAAAGACGCATCTGACCTGAGTATGTATCAATCTCTCCTCTCTTCCTTTTCTGTTGATGTTCATGCAGCAAAATCTTCATACTTCCACAACAAGATCAACAGCTCCTCCAACACACGATTCCTCTTCAAGACATTCAACACTCTCCTCTGTCCACCTCCACCACCACCCGCACCCTCCTTAACTGCTGACGATTTTGCGAACTTCTTCACCAACAAAACAACAGCTATCAACGGTCAGTTCTCAGCTCCACACACACAGGAACCCAGACCGACCCCCTCCACAGCCAATATCCCTCTGTCCTCCTTTTCTTCGCTAACCGAGGAAGAAGTATCTACACTTCTCCTCTCCAGTCACCCTACCACCTGCCCACTTGACCCCATCCCCTCACACCTTCTACAAGCCATCTCTCCCACAATTCTACCATCACTCACACACATCATCAACTCTTCCCTCCATACTGGCACTTACCCCACTGCTCAAAAAACCAACACTAAACACATCATTTGTAGAGAATTACAGACCTATCTCTCTCCTACCATTCATTGCGAAGACACTTGAAAGAGCTGTTTTCAACCAAGTAACATCCTTCTTGTCTCAAAACAACCAGCTGGATGTCAACCAATCCGGCTTCAAGAAAGGGCATTCAACTGAGACTGCATTACTGTCAGTCACAGATGCCCTACGGATCGCAAAAGCTGCTTCCAAATCTTCAGTCCTCATTCTCCTGGATCTGTCTGCTGCCTTCGACACTGTGAATCATCAGATCCTTCTGTCCACCCTCTCATCACTGGGCATCACAGGAACTTCACTCCACTGGTTTGAGTCCTATCTCACAGGTAGGTCCTTCAAGGTCGCATGGAGAGGTGAGGTATCCAGGGCACATCAGCTGACCACAGGGGTTCCCCAGGGTTCAGTTCTTGGTCCCCTCCTCTTCTCCATCTACACCACATCACTGGGACACATCATACAGGCACACGGTTTTTCCTACCACTGCTATGCTGATGACACACAGCTCTTCCTCTCATTTCAACCAGACGATCCCACAGTAGCTGCACGGGTCTCAAGCTGTCTGGCGGACATCTCCACATGGATGAAGGAACATCACCTGCAGCTCAACCTGGCAAAGACTGAGCTTCTCGTCCTCCCTGCCAATCCGTCTCTACAGCACGACTTCACCATCCAGCTAGAGTCATCATTAATCACCCCATCAAGGTCAGTCAGAAATCTTGGAGTAACGTTTGATGACCAGCTGACCTTCACAGACCACATTTCAAAGACAGCTCGATCTTGCAGGTTTGCACTGCACAACATCAGGAAGATCTGGCCTTTCCTAACTGAGCATGCAACACAACTTCTCGTCCAGGCCCTGGTCATCTCTAGGCTTGACTACTGCAATGCCCTTCTGGCTGGACTTCCAGCATGTGCAATCAAACCCCTACAGATGTTCCATCGCAGAAAGCCACAAAATCACTTTCCAGAACATTCTCATTCACAGTTCCATGCTGGTTGAACGCTCTCCCCACCCTCATCCGGAATGCAGAATCCCTGACAACGTTCAAAAGACAGCTAAAAACCCATCTCTTCCGTGAGCACTTAACCTCATAAAAAAAACAAAAATAAAAAAAAACAATGTTTTTCCCTTTGAAACATCACTTATCAGGCTTATGCTACTCTGAATAATACCTGAACTTCGTATTTTGAGCACTTCTTGTGTTGTTGTTGTTTTTTGCCTCTTTATGATGACTCGCTTAAATTAGTCCTAATTTGTAAGTCGCTTTGGATAAAAGCGTCTGCTAAATGACTAAATGTAAATGTAAATGTAAATGTAATTTATGTGTAATTGTATTTTTCCCACATAATTTTTTCCCCATTTGTTTACTTATACATTTATTTATTTTCACATTTATGTATTTCTACATTTATTTTTTGTTTTTATTTTTTGGCCATTATAGTCAAAAGCCATTTAATATCACCCTAACTGTATGTTTATAGGGTCACCATATATGGTCCGGATATGGCCGTAAAAAAAATCATCCGGTCCGATAGGTGTTTCTTCATTTATAAAATCATTATATAGTTTGGTCAGCATACTGATGACAATAAATATATAAATAAAGTTTTTGTGCTAACCTTAATTAAAGACCAGATCATTTTAAACAAACGAAGGTTTGTTCATGACTTTGAGAGAAGGTTAGCTGTCCGCTGGGACACTGGCTCTAAGACTGTCAGTACCTGGCCGAGCTGGACTCCCTGCTGTTCTCCTGTCGGGATGTCAAAGGCCCGATGTTGGGTTGGCCTTTACTCTCCCACTGCCTCTGCACCAGACACACACACACACACACATGAGGAAGAAAGCGCTGCTGATCAGATCAGGGGTGTGTGTTTCCTGTAACTCGCTGCTTCACTACAATAGTACGATGCATCGTTGAAGGAGTCAACTAGCTAGACAGTCTTCCCTTTACCTCTGTACCCATAAAATGTTGTTAAAATAGATCCGGTTCACATGGCTATGTGGAAGCGATAAATAATTCTGTATTATAGATTTTTAAGGCCAAAGTAATTAGTTGAGGTAAATTTGTAAAGAAAGACTACACGCCTGTGCACATATTCAAATGCGCATCCCTATAGACCTTATGCTCCAGAGAAACGAGGGCGCCGCCATCTTTAGAATATTGTCTTTTAACTTCCGTTTTTGCGGCCGCTCTGTATATCTCTATGGCACTGCTGTCCAGGAGTAATTAGCTCTTGAAGTGGATTTACTTAATGTAAAGTTAACGAAAGTTATCATGAGGACTGTAATGTTTAAAGCAGATGTCTTAACAAATGTCAGTCGACCGGGAAGATATTAAAACGAGCCTTTCATTAATAAACACGCAGAATCGCTGTGAAAATACAGACCGGAAGTCAAAAGACAACGAGCGCAGCGCTGAAAAGGGGCGGAGCTACATAAGGTCTATAGACTAAACACGTAATATGCATGTGCACACCATCAGCGTTTACACAGATTTGTGTTTTTGAAGATTATTTTTTTCCTACATTCTTCAAGGCTTGCAGCTTAGAACCTGTTTCCAGGTTAGCGTTCTCGAGCTCCAGGCACTGTTGTGCAGACTAGCGGCCGGAGCGCGTTAAAGGGATACTTTACCGTTTTTTCATATTAAACTATGTTATTCCCTTAACTAAGACGAGTTGATACATACCTCTCTCGTCTCAGTGCGTGCACTAAATCCCTCTGTCTTGCGGCGAAACTTTGTTAGCCCAGTTCATTTAATATGGGCCAAGCAGAGAAGCTACCAAACACCTCCACGTTTTCCCTATTTAAATACAGTTACTCGCGAAGTGTAACTCGACCTAGAACGGTGACACAAAACAAAACGTTGCGCTTTTCTAAGCGTGTAAAATGGATAACTATTTTGTATGGCGGAATACCATAGCAAGTGCTTGTAAGCACTTCGACTTGGCGCAGTAATATCTTCACTCGTGGAAAAATCCTCTCACCGGCCCCCGCTCCCTCTAGTGAAGATATTACTGCGCCAAGTCGAAGTGCTTACAAGCACTTGCTATGGTATTCCGCCATACAAAATAGTTATCCATTTTACACGCTTAGAAAAGCGCAACGTTTTGTTTTGTGTCACCGTCCTAGGTCGAGTTACACTTCGCGAGTAACTGTATTTAAATAGGGAAAACGTGGAGGTGTTTGGTAGCTTCTCTGCTTGGCCCATATTAAATGAACTGGGCTAACAAAGTTTCGCCGCAAGACAGGGATTTAGTGCACGCACTGAGACGAGAGAGGTATGTATCAACTCGTCTTAGTTAAGGGAATAACATAGTTTAATATGAAAAAACGGTAAAGTATCCCTTTAAGGGTTTTCTGTTAGAATGGTGTTGTGTTAGCGGCCCCTAAGTTAATAACTAATGATCTTTGCAACTGAAGTGAATCAATCAAAACTAACTTTAGCTGGACAATAACTTTATTCTAGAGCTGCTGTAAAGCCAGAACAATCTCTGCTACTGTAATCTCCTATTATCTCTGTAAAGCTGCTTTGAAGCAATCTCTATTGTTAAAAGCACTATATAAATGAAGGTGACTGGACTTGACTGTTTCCCTAAACCGTATTGACGTAAATTGGTCGTTCAACCACGTTGGTTAATGATGTCACGCACGCGGTGGAGAAATAACTTATTTTAATGAAACTGTTTGAGATCGAATTAATGCGAGATTTTTGTTATAAATTACAGTCATGGCATCTGAGGACTATTTCTCATTTTGCTTTATTTCCAGATTGAATCATCGGCTCGTTCTTACACACTAGAGCTCGTTCACACATGCGCACTCTTCAGAAACGACACTTTAAATCTCGTGACAAACTAAAAGACGTAAATGACATTTGTATGTATTATACATAAAGATATAGGTTGTACTGAATGTCAGCTTGCTTATTTTGCTCAAGATCAGGATTTATTAAGTCCACATGTGATAAACACAAGAAACTCATCTTCTAACCACAGGTCGAGAGCTGTCGTTACACACACACAACTCTGCGATGCTGTTTGCGAATGTTCGTTAGAACTATAGTTTCGGGAAACACTGACTCGTTGAACTATTCTGATAACGACAGAACTTGCGACCATAGTTGGCTTACGATGCTTTCGGGAAACACACCCCGGATCAGATCAGATGTGTTGTACCTGGAGGGCGAGCTGCTGGATCTCCTGCTCCAGCTCTTCAACCTTGTTCTCCTTCTCCGACACCATGAGTTTGAGCTGCTGGATGAGGGAGGCGTGTTGCTGGGCCTGACTGTGCAGCTGCATCTCCAGGCCCTGCTGGGCCTCCTGGCGCTGGTGGCCCTTCTGGCTGAGGTGCCCGAACATGGCCTGCCACTGCGACTGCTGCTTCTGTTGGAGGAGCGAGATACTCTACATCATCTGCTTCACATCATTTATCTCTTTAGAAGTGTTCCTACAAAACAAGTGAGCAGTAGTTTATAAATTGACTATTTGAGTACGGCATCATAATTCCAATGTATATGGGAGTGTAATGAGATTCAATGATTTTGGAAGGAGATTGTTCTTATGACTGGTAAATTGATTGAAGAAAATGTCCCTCTTTGTCTATTTCATATTACCCAGTACATTTGGAGGTGAATGCAAGAAAGCGCAAACTAATTGATTATAGGTTGCTTCAGGCCAAGCGTGCTATTGCTTTACTTGAGGACCTTCCCCTAATCAATGGTTTAAAGAAATGACCAGCAACCTTGCCTTGGAAAAACTGACATACGTAGTTTAAAGGAAACAAAATTTGGACCAAGTGGATGAGACAACATGTGATGATTGAACTATACCCAGCTCTTTTGTGTTGGACATGTATAGTATATAAGGCGGATCTTGTATTCCAGCAAAATAACTAATAACTCTGGTAAAGTAGCAAAGTTAAATACAAAATGAAAGGCTGTGAACTGTTTCGTCCATCCAAAATCTCTTTTTGTCTTTCTGAGCCACTTAGGTTAGGGGAGCAGGAAGTGGAACAGGCTGAATCCTGCACATATTTAGGTACAGTAGTGTGATTGACAGCCGACTGTCCTTTGCACAACATGTGAACTGTGTCTGCAAGAAGGCTCGTCAGTGTTTATTTCTTCTGAGACGGTTGAAAGGATTTAATGTTAGACATTATGACAACAGTGTATCGGTCACTTGTGGAATCAGTCATGACATTTAACATTGTTTCTTGGTTTAGCTCACTTTCAGCTGAAAATAAGAAGAAATGATCAAGAATTATTAAGCAGGCATCTATTATTACTGAGGTCTCGCAGCTTCCCCTACCAGACCTTTATAATGTGGCAGTAAAGAGGAAAGCTATCATTATAGACTCCTCTCATTCGTTTGTTTTATTTTATTATTTTAATGTTCAAACAAATGGCAATATATATATATATATATTATACAGACCCTTTCCAAAAAATTTGAATATCATGGAAAAGTTTATTTATTTCCATAATTCCATTCAAAACGTTAAACTTCCATAGATTATAGATTCAGGGCCCACAACTTAAACGATTTCAAGTATTTAGTTGTTTATTTGTACATAATTTGGGCTTCCAGCTCATAAAACCCACGAAAACAGGATTTCAAAAAATTAGAATATTACATGAAATCACACAGTAATTACACAGTAATACCATGGTCATTGAACCAGGTTTTGGTTCTTTTGGCAGTGTGGGCAGGTGCAAATCCTGCTGGAAAATGAAGGTATCACTGTGTAATTACTGTGTGATTTCATGTAATATTCTAATTTTTTGAAATCCTGTTTTCGTGGGTTTTATGAGCTGGAAGCCCAAATTATGTACAAATAAACAACTAAATACTTGAAATCGTTTAAGTTGTGGGCCCTGAATCTATAATCTATGGAAGTTTACCATTTTGAATGGAATTATGGAAATAAATAAACTTTTCCATGATATTAAAATTTTTTGGAAAGGGTCTGTATAAGATATATATATATATATATATATATATATATATATATATATAAGGATACGATAATGTAAGAGTCAGTCATCACCAATAAAGCGTGGACCAGCTCGTCGTCATGTCTGCCCTTCTCCAGCAGAGTGCTGATCTGGCTCTTCAGGGCTTTGACTTCTGTGCTCAACACTTTGTTCCTGGCTCTGGAGCCCTCCAGTTTCTTCTTCACATCCGAGTTCTCTTCCAGCAGAACTTCATAATCCACAGTGAGCTTCTGAAAACACACATCATGATCAGAGTGTGTGTAATGTGAAGAGTTACGCCAGACTCAGGCCTGTAAAGATCAGTGTGTTGAACCTCCAGCGCCTCCTTCTTCTCCCGCTCCATGTGACGGATGTGGCTGACGTTCCTGTCGTGTGTCTTCACGAGGCCTCCTGCTCTCCCCATCTCCTCCTCAAGGCCTTGCTCACTCCTGTGACACGACTGGCTCAGCTGTTGCTCCAGGTCTCGCACCTTCAGTGAATATAATGCTTTCTTTAGTGTGTAACTGTTGTCATGTTTTCTAATGATATCTTTTTGGATATTCTTTTTCCAGAAAATGCAAGTTAATGTGATTGCATTGGACTGAAGCTTACTGACTTTGCTCACACAGGGTATAACAACTTTCCCAAAAAGATTTTAATTTAGCTGTTTTTGTTGTTTGTTATTTGTTTTCTATGTTATATGGAAATGTTTATGTATGTGTTTAGTTAAAAAGTAATAATAAAAAATAATTGATATGGATTGTACTTTTTGAGTTTTTTTTTTACATCGTTACACTTGTGGTGTTCCCGGTGAAAAATAACCAGCCTACACAACACTGCCTATAAATCTCTCATGATGCTGTGTTATTGCCAAATATTGGATTCAATCTTGTTGTCAACTTGTTATCGTTTTCAGTTAGCAGAGGTTTTGTGTTTCTTCATGGAACTGATTAACCATAGCCTTGATCTGAGTTTACACTCCTCTGTGTATTCACTTCAAAACAGCATAAGCTCAGATCAGTGAAGCCTGTGATCAACCAGCTCCAAAAAGAAACACAAAACCTCTGCTAACTGAAAAAGAAAACAAGGTGACAAAAAGGTTGAATCCAGTTATTTGGTGATAATATAGCATAACAAGAGATTTACAAGCAATTTAAAAGACGGCTCATTTTTGATCCGGAACACCAAATCAGGTAAAGGACTTCCAGCACAGCACAAGGGCTAACATGTATAACAGATGAGTTATAAAAAAACATCTGAAACTGATGGATGAGAGCATGTGGACTCACTCTGTTGTTCAGGACGAGGATCTGCTGAGATCGGCCTCTCCATCCTCCTGGGTTACACAGAATCTGCTGAATACTGACGTCCTCACCCACCTCACAGCTCAACACCTGACAACACACACTCACACTGGTTACCCACCTCACAGCTCAACACCTGACAACACACACTCACACTGGTTACCCACCTCACAGCTCAACACCTGACAACACACACTCACACTGGTCACCCACCTCACAGCTCAACACCTGACAACACACACTCACACTGGTCACCCACCTCACAGCTCAACACCTGACAACACACACTCGCACTGGTTACCCACCTCACAGCTCAACACCTGACAACACACACTCGCACTGGTTACCCACCTCACAGCTCAACACCTGACAACACACACTCGCACTGGTTACCTACCTCACAGCTCAACACCTGACAACACACACTCACACTGGTCACCCACCTCACAGCTCAACACCTGACAACACACACTCACACTGGTCACCCACCTCACAGCTCAACACCTGACAACACACACTCACACTGGTCACCCACCTCACAGCTCAACACCTGACAAAAAAAACTCACACTGGTTACCCACCTCACAGCTCAACACCTGACAACACACACTCACACTGGTCACCCACCTCACAGCTCAACACCTGACAACACACACTCACACTGGTCACCCACCTCACAGCTCAACACCCGACAACACACACTCACACTGGTTACCCACCTCACAGCTGAACACCCGACAACACACACTCACACTGGTTACCCACCTCACAGCTCAACACCTGACAACACACACTCACACTGGTTACCCACCTCACAGCTCAACACCCGACAACACACACTCACACTGGTTACCCACCTCACAGTTCAACACCCGACAACACACACTCACACTGGTTACACCTGACAACACACACTCACACTGGTCACCCACCTCACAGCTCAACACCTGACAACACAAACTCACACTGGTTACCCACCTCACAGCTCAACACCTGACAACACACACTCACACTGGTTACACCTGACAACACACACTCACACTGGTCACCCACCTCACAGCTCAACACCTGACAACACAAACTCACACTGGTCACCCACCTCACAGCTCAACACCCGACAACACACACTCACACTGGTTACCCACCTCACAGTTCAACACCTGACAACACACACTCGCACTGGTCACCCACCTCACAGCTCAACACCTGACAACACACACTCACACTGGTCACCCACCTCACAGCTCAACACCCGACAACACACACTCACACTGGTTACACCTGACAACACACACTCACACTGGTCACCCACCTCACAGCTCAACACCTGACAACACAAACTCACACTGGTCACCCACCTCACAGCTCAACACCCGACAACACACACTCACACTGGTTACCCACCTCACAGTTCAACACCTGACAACACACACTCGCACTGGTCACCCACCTCACAGCTCAACACCTGACAACACACACTCACACTGGTCACCCACCTCACAGCTCAACACCCGACAACACACACTCACACTGGTCACCCACCTCACAGCTCAACACCTGACAACACACACTCGCACTGGTCACCCACCTCACAGCTCAACACCCGACAACACACACTCACACTGGTCACCCACCTCACAGCTCAACACCTGACAACACACACTCACACTGGTTACCCACCTCACAGCTGAACACCCAACAACACACACTCGCACTGGTCACCCACCTCACAGCTCAACACCTGACAACACACACTCACACTGGTCACCCACCTCACAGCTCAACACCTGACAACACACACTCACACTGGTTACACCTGACAACACACACTCACACTGGTCACCCACCTCACAGCTCAACACCTGACAACACAAACTCACACTGGTCACCCACCTCACAGCTCAACACCTGACAACACACACTCACACTGGTCACCCACCTCACAGCTCAACACCCGACAACACACACTCACACTGGTCACCCACCTCACAGCTCAACACCTGACAACACACACTCGCACTGGTCACCCACCTCACAGCTCAACACCCGACAACACACACTCACACTGGTCACCCACCTCACAGCTCAACACCTGACAACACACACTCACACTGGTTACCCACCTCACAGCTGAACACCCGACAACACACACTCGCACTGGTCACCCACCTCACAGCTCAACACCCGACAACACACACTCACACTGGTCACCCACCTCACAGCTCAACACCTGACAACACACACTCACACTGGTTACCCACCTCACAGCTCAACACCTGACAACACACACTCACACTGGTTACCTACCTCACAGCTCAACACCCGACAACACACACTCACACTGGTCACCCACCTCACAGCTCAACACCCGACAACACACACTCACACTGGTCACCCACCTAACAGCTGAACACCCGACAACACACACTCACACTGGTTACCCACCTCACAGCTCAACACCCGACAAAACACACTCACACTGGTCACCCACCTCACAGCTCAACACCTGACAACACACACTCACACTGGTTACCCACCTCACAGCTGAACACCCGACAACACACACTCACACTGGTCACCCACCTCACAGCTCAACACCTGACGACACACACTCACACTGGTCACCCACCTCACAGCTGAACACCCGACAACACACACTCACACTGGTCACCCACCTCACAGCTCAACACCCGACAACACACACTCACACTGGTCACCCACCTCACAGCTGAACACCCGACAACACACACTCACACTGGTCACCCACCTCACAGCTCAACACCCGACAACACACTCACACTGGTTACCCACCTCACAGCTGAACACCCGACAACACACACTCACACTGGTCACCCACCTCACAGCTCAACACCCGACAACACACACTCACACTGGTCACCCACCTCACAGCTCAACACCTGACGACACACACTCACACTGGTCACCCACCTCACAGCTGAACACCCGACAACACACACTCACACTGGTTACCCACCTCACAGCTGAACACCCGACAACACACACTCACACTGGTTACCCACCTCACAGCTCAACACCGGACAACACACACTCACACTGGTTACCCACCTCACAGCTCAACACCTGACAACACACACTCACACTGGTCACCCACTTCACAGCTCAACACCTGACAACACACACTCGCACTGGTCACCCACCTCACAGCTCAACACCGGACAACACACACTCGCACTGGTCACCCACCTCCCACCTCACAGCTCAACACCTGACAACACACACTCACACTGGTCACCCACTTCACAGCTCAACACCTGACAACACACACTCGCACTGGTCACCCACCTCACAGCTCAACACCTGACAACACACACTCGCACTGGTCACCCACCTCACAGCTCAACACCTGACAACACACACTCACACTGGTCACCCACCTCACAGCTCAACACCTGACGACACACACTCACACTGGTCACCCACCTCACAGCTGAACACCCGACAACACACACTCACACTGGTCACCCACCTCACAGCTCAACACCCGACAACACACACTCACACTGGTCACCCACCTCACAGCTGAACACCCGACAACACACACTCACACTGGTCACCCACCTCACAGCTCAACACCCGACAACACACACTCACACTGGTCACCCACCTCACAGCTCAACACCTGACGACACACACTCACACTGGTCACCCACCTCACAGCTGAACACCCGACAACACACACTCACACTGGTTACCCACCTCACAGCTGAACACCCGACAACACACACTCACACTGGTTACCCACCTCACAGCTCAACACCAGACAACACACACTCACACTGGTTACAAACCTCACAGCTCCACACCGGACAACACACACTCGCACTGGTCACCCACCTCACAGCTCAACACCTGACAACACACACTCACATTGGTCACCCACTTCACAGCTCAACACCTGACAACACACACTCGCACTGGTCACCCACCTCACAGCTCAACACCGGACAACACACACTCGCACTGGTCACCCACCTCACAGCTCAACACCTGACAACACACACTCACACTGGTCACCCACTTCACAGCTCAACACCTGACAACACACACTCGCACTGGTCACCCACCTCACAGCTCAACACCTGACAACACACACTCGCACTGGTCACCCACCTCACAGCTCAACACCTGACAACACACACTCACACTGGTCACCCACCTCACAGTTCAACACCTGACAACACACACTCGCACTGGTCACCCACCTCACAGCTCAACACCTGACAACACACACTCACACTGGTTACCCACCTCACAGCTCAACACCTGACAACACACACTCGCACTGGTTACCCACCTCACAGCTCAACACACTCACACTGGTCACCCACCTCACAGCTCAACACCTGACAACACACACTCACACTGGTCACCCACCTCACAGTTCAACACCCGACAACACACACTCGTACTGGTCACCCACCTCACAGCTAAACACCCGACAACACACACTCACACTGTTTACCCACCTCACAGCTCAACACCTGACAACACACACTCGCACTGGTCACCCACCTCACAGCTCAACACCTGACAACACACACTCACACTGGTCACCCACCTCACAGCTCAACACCTGACAACACACACTCACACTGGTCACCCACCTCACAGCTGAACACCCGACAACACACACTCACACTGGTCACCCACCTCACAGCTCAACGCCTGACAACACACACTCACACTGGTCACCCACCTCACAGCTCAACACCTGACAACACACACTCACACTGGTTACCCACCTCACAGTTCAACACCTGACGACACACACTCACACTGGTCACCCACCTCACAGCTGAACACCCGACAACACACACTCACACTGGTTACCCACCTCACAGCTGAACACCCGACAACACACACTCACACTGGTTACCCACCTCACAGCTCAACACCGGACAACACACACTCACACTGGTTACCCACCTCACAGCTGAACACCCGACAACACACACTCACACTGGTTACCCACCTCACAGCTCAACACCGGACAACACACACTCACACTGGTTACCCACCTCACAGCTCCACACCGGACAACACACACTCACACTGGTTACCCACCTCACAGCTGAACACCCGACAACACACACTCACACTGGTTACCCACCTCACAGCTCAACACCTGACGACACACACTCACACTGGTCACCCACCTCACAGCTGAACACCCGACAACACACACTCACACTGGTTACCCACCTCACAGCTGAACACCCGACAACACACACTCACACTGGTTACCCACCTCACAGCTCAACACCCGACAACACACACTCACACTGGTTACCCACCTCACAGCTCAACACCGGACAACACACACTCGCACTGGTTACCCACCTCACAGCTCAACAGCCGACAACACACACTCACACTGGTCACCCACCTCACAGCTGAACACCCGACAACACACACTCACACTGGTTACCCACCTCACAGCTCAACACCCGACAACACACACTCACACTGGTCACCCACCTCACAGCTCAACACCTGACAACACACACTCACACTGGTTACCCACCTCACAGCTGAACACCCGACAACACACACTCACACTGGTCACCCACCTCACAGCTCAACACCTGACGACACACACTCACACTGGTCACCCACCTCACAGCTGAACACCCGACAACACACACTCACACTGGTCACCCACCTCACAGCTCAACACCCGACAACACACACTCACACTGGTCACCCACCTCACAGCTGAACACCCGACAACACACACTCACACTGGTCACCCACCTCACAGCTCAACACCCGACAACACACACTCACACTGGTCACCCACCTCACAGCTCAACACCTGACGACACACACTCACACTGGTCACCCACCTCACAGCTGAACACCCGACAATACGCACTCACACTGGTTACCCACCTCACAGCTCAACACCTGACAACACACACTCACACTGGTCACCCACCTCACAGCTCAACACCTGACAACACACACTCACACTGGTCACCCACCTCACAGCTCAACACCTGACGACACACACTCACACTGGTCACCCACCTCACAGCTGAACACCCGACAACACACACTCACACTGGTTACCCACCTCACAGCTCAACACCCGACAACACACACTCACACTGGTCACCCACCTCACAGCTCAACACCTGACAACACACACTCACACTGGTTACCCACCTCACAGCTGAACACCCGACAACACACACTCACACTGGTCACCCACCTCACAGCTCAACACCTGACGACACACACTCACACTGGTCACCCACCTCACAGCTGAACACCCGACAACACACACTCACACTGGTCACCCACCTCACAGCTGAACACCCGACAACACACACTCACACTGGTTACCCACCTCACAGCTCAACACCCGACAACACACACTCACACTGGTCACCCACCTCACAGCTCAACACCTGACAACACACACTCACACTGGTTACCCACCTCACAGCTCAACACCCGACAACACACACTCACACTGGTCACCCACCTCACAGCTGAACACCCGACAACACACACTCACACTGGTTACCCACCTCACAGCTCAACACCCGACAACACACACTCACACTGGTCACCCACCTCACAGCTCAACACCTGACAACACACACTCACACTGGTTACCCACCTCACAGCTGAACACCAGACAACACACACTCACACTGGTCACCCACCTCACAGCTCAACACCTGACAACACACACTCACACTGGTCACCCACCTCACAGCTCAACACCCGACAACACACACTCACACTGGTCACCCACCTCACAGCTCAACACCTGACAACACACACTCACTCTGGTTACCCACCTCACAGCTGAACACCCGACAACACACACTCACACTGGTCACCCACCTCACAGCTCAACACCTGACAACACACACTCACACTGGTCACCCACCTCACAGCTCAACACCTGACAACACACACTCACACTGGTCACCCACCTCACAGCTCAACACCTGACAACACACACTCACACTGGTTACCCACCTCACAGCTCAACACCTGACAACACACACTCGCACTGGTCACCCACCTCACAGCTCAACACCTGACAACACACACTCGCACTGGTCACCCACCTTACAGCTCAACACCTGACAACACACACTCACACTGGTCACCCACCTCACAGCTCAACACCTGACAACACACACTCGCACTGGTTACCCACCTCACAGCTCAACACCTGACAACACACACTCACACTGGTCACCCACCTCACAGCTCAACACCTGACAACACACACTCGCACTGGTTACCCACCTCACAGCTCAACACCTGACAACACACACTCTCGCACTGGTTACCCACCTCACAGCTCAACACCTGACAACACACACTCGCACTGGTTACCCACCTCACAGCTCAACACCTGACAACACACACTCACACTGGTTACCCACCTCACAGCTCAACACCTGACAACACACACTCGCACTGGTCACCCACCTCACAGCTCAACACCTGACAACACACACTCGCACTGGTCACCCACCTCACAGCTCAACACCTGACAACACACACTCACACTGGTTACCCACCTCACAGTTCAACACCTGACAACACACACTCACACTGGTCACCCACCTCACAGCTCAACACCTGACAACACACACTCACACTGGTCACCCACCTCACAGCTGAACACCCGACAACACACACTCGTACTGGTCACCCACCTCACAGCTGAACACCCGACAACACACACTCACACTGGTCACCCACCTCACAGCTCAACACCTGACAACACACACTCGCACTGGTCACCCACCTTACAGCTCAACACCTGACAACACACACTCACACTGGTCACCCACCTCACAGCTCAACATCTGACAACACACACTCGCACTGGTTACCCACCTCACAGCTCAACACCTGACAACACACACTCACACTGGTCACCCACCTCACAGCTCAACACCTGACAACACACACTCGCACTGGTTACCCACCTCACAGCTCAACACCTGACAACACACACTCTCGCACTGGTTACACAGCTCAACACCTGACAACACACACTCGCACTGGTTACCCACCTCACAGCTCAACACCTGACAACACACACTCACACTGGTTACCCACCTCACAGCTCAACACCTGACAACACACACTCGCACTGGTCACCCACCTCACAGCTCAACACCTGACAACACACACTCGCACTGGTCACCCACCTCACAGCTCAACACCTGACAACACACACTCACACTGGTTACCCACCTCACAGTTCAACACCTGACAACACACACTCACACTGGTCACCCACCTCACAGCTCAACACCTGACAACACACACTCACACTGGTCACCCACCTCACAGCTGAACACCCGACAACACACACTCGTACTGGTCACCCACCTCACAGCTGAACACCCGACAACACACACTCACACTGGTCACCCACCTCACAGCTCAACACCTGACAACACACACTCGCACTGGTTACCCACCTCACAGCTCAACACCTGACAACACACACTCACACTGGTTACCCACCTCACAGCTCAACACCTGACAACACACACTCGCACTGGTCACCCACCTCACAGCTCAACACCTGACAACACACACTCGCACTGGTCACCCACCTCACAGCTCAACACCTGACAACACACACTCGCACTGGTCACCCACCTCACAGCTCAACACCTGACAACACACACTCGCACTGGTCACCCACCTCACAGCTCAAAACCTGACAACACACACTCGCACTGGTTACCCACCTCACAGTTCAACACCTGACAACACACACTCACACTGGTCACCCACCTCACAGCTCAACACCTGACAACACACACTCACACTGGTTACCCACCTCACACTTCAACACCTGACAACACACACTCACACTGGTCACCCACCTCACAGCTCAACACCTGACAACACACACTCACACTGGTTACCCACCTCACAGCTCAACACCTGACAACACACACTCACACTGGTTACCCACCTCACAGGTCAACACCTGACAACACACACTCACACTGGTCACCCACCTCACGGCTGAACACCTGACAACACACACTCACACTGGTTACCCACTGGTGTGTTGACAACACACACTCGCACTGGTCACCCACCTCACAGCTGAACACCTGACAACACACACTCACACTGGTCACCCACCTCACAGCTCAACACCTGACAACACACACTCGCACTGGTCACCCACCTCACAGCTGAACACCTGACAACACACACTCACACTGGTCACCCACCTCACAGCTCAACACCTGACAACACACACTCACACTGGTCACCCACCTCACAGCTCAACACCTGACAACACACACTCGCACTGGTCACCCACCTCACAGCTGAACACCCGACAACACACACTCGCACTGGTCACCCACCTCACAGCTCAACACCTGACAACACACACACTCGCACTGGTCACCCACCTCACAGCTCAACACCTGACAACACACACTCACACTGGTTACCCACCTCACAGCTCAACCCCTGACAACACACACTCACACTGGTTACCCACCTCACAGCTCAACACCTGACAACACACACTCACACTGGTCACCCACCTCACAGCTCAACACCTGACAACACACACTCACACTGGTCACCCGCCTCACAGCTCAACACCGGACAACACACACTCACACTGGTCACCCACCTCACAGCTCAACACCTGACAACACACACTCGCACTGGTCACCCACCTCACAGCTCAACACCTGACAACACACACTCGGTCACCCACCTCACAGCTCAACACCTGACAACACACACTCGGTCACCCACCTCACAGCTCAACACCTGTCAACACACACTCGCACTGGTCACCCGCCTCACAGCTCAACACCTGACAACACACACTCGCACTGGTCACCCACCTCACAGCTCAACACCTGACAACACACACTCGCACTGGTCACCCACCTCACAGCTCAACACCTGACAACACACACTCACACTGGTCACCCACTTCACAGCTCAACACCTGACAACACACACTCGCACTGGTCACCCACCTCACAGCTCAACACCGGACAACACACACTCGCACTGGTCACCCACCTCACAGCTCAACACCTGACAACACACACTCACACTGGTCACCCACTTCACAGCTCAACACCTGACAACACACACTCGCACTGGTCACCCACCTCACAGCTCAACACCTGACAACACACACTCGCACTGGTCACCCACCTCACAGCTCAACACCTGACAACACACACTCACACTGGTCACCCACCTCACAGTTCAACACCTGACAACACACACTCGCACTGGTCACCCACCTCACAGCTCAACACCTGACAACACACACTCACACTGGTTACCCACCTCACAGCTCAACACCTGACAACACACACTCGCACTGGTTACCCACCTCACAGCTCAACACCTGACAACACACACTCACACTGGTTACCCACCTCACAGCTCAACACCTGACAACACACACTCACACTGGTCACCCACCTAACAGCTCAACACCTGACAACACACACTCACACTGGTCACCCACCTCACAGCTCAACACCTGACAACACACACTCGCACTGGTCACCCACCTCACAGCTCAACACCTGACAACACACACTCGCACTGGTCACCCACCTCACAGCTCAACACCTGACAACACACACTCACACTGGTCACCCACTTCACAGCTCAACACCTGACAACACACACTCGCACTGGTCACCCACCTCACAGCTCAACACCGGACAACACACACTCGCACTGGTCACCCACCTCACAGCTCAACACCGGACAACACACACTCGCACTGGTCACCCACCTCACAGCTCAACACCTGACAACACACACTCACACTGGTCACCCACTTCACAGCTCAACACCTGACAACACACACTCGCACTGGTCACCCACCTCACAGCTCAACACCTGACAACACACACTCGCACTGGTCACCCACCTCACAGCTCAACACCTGACAACACACACTCACACTGGTCACCCACCTCACAGCTCAACACCTGACGACACACACTCACACTGGTCACCCACCTCACAGCTGAACACCCGACAACACACACTCACACTGGTCACCCACCTCACAGCTCAACACCCGACAACACACACTCACACTGGTCACCCACCTCACAGCTGAACACCCGACAACACACACTCACACTGGTCACCCACCTCACAGCTCAACACCCGACAACACACACTCACACTGGTCACCCACCTCACAGCTCAACACCTGACGACACACACTCACACTGGTCACCCACCTCACAGCTGAACACCCGACAACACACACTCACACTGGTTACCCACCTCACAGCTGAACACCCGACAACACACACTCACACTGGTTACCCACCTCACAGCTCAACACCGGACAACACACACTCACACTGGTTACCCACCTCACAGCTCAACACCTGACAACACACACTCACACTGGTCACCCACTTCACAGCTCAACACCTGACAACACACACTCGCACTGGTCACCCACCTCACAGCTCAACACCGGACAACACACACTCGCACTGGTCACCCACCTCCCACCTCACAGCTCAACACCTGACAACACACACTCACACTGGTCACCCACTTCACAGCTCAACACCTGACAACACACACTCGCACTGGTCACCCACCTCACAGCTCAACACCTGACAACACACACTCGCACTGGTCACCCACCTCACAGCTCAACACCTGACAACACACACTCACACTGGTCACCCACCTCACAGCTCAACACCTGACGACACACACTCACACTGGTCACCCACCTCACAGCTGAACACCCGACAACACACACTCACACTGGTCACCCACCTCACAGCTCAACACCCGACAACACACACTCACACTGGTCACCCACCTCACAGCTGAACACCCGACAACACACACTCACACTGGTCACCCACCTCACAGCTCAACACCCGACAACACACACTCACACTGGTCACCCACCTCACAGCTCCACACCTGACGACACACACTCACACTGGTCACCCACCTCACAGCTGAACACCCGACAACACACACTCACACTGGTTACCCACCTCACAGCTGAACACCCGACAACACACACTCACACTGGTTACCCACCTCACAGCTCAACACCAGACAACACACACTCACACTGGTTACAAACCTCACAGCTCCACACCGGACAACACACACTCGCACTGGTCACCCACCTCACAGCTCAACACCTGACAACACACACTCACACTGGTCACCCACTTCACAGCTCAACACCTGACAACACACACTCGCACTGGTCACCCACCTCACAGCTCAACACCGGACAACACACACTCGCACTGGTCACCCACCTCACAGCTCAACACCTGACAACACACACTCACACTGGTCACCCACTTCACAGCTCAACACCTGACAACACACACTCGCACTGGTCACCCACCTCACAGCTCAACACCTGACAACACACACTCGCACTGGTCACCCACCTCACAGCTCAACACCTGACAACACACACTCACACTGGTCACCCACCTCACAGTTCAACACCTGACAACACACACTCGCACTGGTCACCCACCTCACAGCTCAACACCTGACAACACACACTCACACTGGTTACCCACCTCACAGCTCAACACCTGACAACACACACTCGCACTGGTTACCCACCTCACAGCTCAACACACTCACACTGGTCACCCACCTCACAGCTCAACACCTGACAACACACACTCACACTGGTCACCCACCTCACAGTTCAACACCCGACAACACACACTCGTACTGGTCACCCACCTCACAGCTAAACACCCGACAACACACACTCACACTGTTTACCCACCTCACAGCTCAACACCTGACAACACACACTCGCACTGGTCACCCACCTCACAGCTCAACACCTGACAACACACACTCACACTGGTCACCCACCTCACAGCTCAACACCTGACAACACACACTCACACTGGTCACCCACCTCACAGCTCAACACCTGACAACACACACTCACACTGGTTACCCACCTCACAGCTGAACACCCGACAACACACACTCACACTGGTCACCCACCTCACAGCTCAACACCTGACGACACACACTCACACTGGTCACCCACCTCACAGCTGAACACCCGACAACACACACTCACACTGGTCACCCACCTCACAGCTGAACACCCGACAACACACACTCACACTGGTTACCCACCTCACAGCTCAACACCCGACAACACACACTCACACTGGTCACCCACCTCACAGCTCAACACCTGACAACACACACTCACACTGGTTACCCACCTCACAGCTCAACACCCGACAACACACACTCACACTGGTCACCCACCTCACAGCTGAACACCCGACAACACACACTCACACTGGTTACCCACCTCACAGCTCAACACCCGACAACACACACTCACACTGGTCACCCACCTCACAGCTCAACACCTGACAACACACACTCACACTGGTTACCCACCTCACAGCTGAACACCAGACAACACACACTCACACTGGTCACCCACCTCACAGCTCAACACCTGACAACACACACTCACACTGGTCACCCACCTCACAGCTCAACACCCGACAACACACACTCACACTGGTCACCCACCTCACAGCTCAACACCTGACAACACACACTCACTCTGGTTACCCACCTCACAGCTGAACACCCGACAACACACACTCACACTGGTCACCCACCTCACAGCTCAACACCTGACAACACACACTCACACTGGTCACCCACCTCACAGCTCAACACCTGACAACACACACTCACACTGGTCACCCACCTCACAGCTCAACACCTGACAACACACACTCACACTGGTTACCCACCTCACAGCTCAACACCTGACAACACACACTCGCACTGGTCACCCACCTCACAGCTCAACACCTGACAACACACACTCGCACTGGTCACCCACCTTACAGCTCAACACCTGACAACACACACTCACACTGGTCACCCACCTCACAGCTCAACACCTGACAACACACACTCGCACTGGTTACCCACCTCACAGCTCAACACCTGACAACACACACTCACACTGGTCACCCACCTCACAGCTCAACACCTGACAACACACACTCGCACTGGTTACCCACCTCACAGCTCAACACCTGACAACACACACTCTCGCACTGGTTACCCACCTCACAGCTCAACACCTGACAACACACACTCGCACTGGTTACCCACCTCACAGCTCAACACCTGACAACACACACTCACACTGGTTACCCACCTCACAGCTCAACACCTGACAACACACACTCGCACTGGTCACCCACCTCACAGCTCAACACCTGACAACACACACTCGCACTGGTCACCCACCTCACAGCTCAACACCTGACAACACACACTCACACTGGTTACCCACCTCACAGTTCAACACCTGACAACACACACTCACACTGGTCACCCACCTCACAGCTCAACACCTGACAACACACACTCACACTGGTCACCCACCTCACAGCTGAACACCCGACAACACACACTCGTACTGGTCACCCACCTCACAGCTGAACACCCGACAACACACACTCACACTGGTCACCCACCTCACAGCTCAACACCTGACAACACACACTCGCACTGGTCACCCACCTTACAGCTCAACACCTGACAACACACACTCACACTGGTCACCCACCTCACAGCTCAACATCTGACAACACACACTCGCACTGGTTACCCACCTCACAGCTCAACACCTGACAACACACACTCACACTGGTCACCCACCTCACAGCTCAACACCTGACAACACACACTCGCACTGGTTACCCACCTCACAGCTCAACACCTGACAACACACACTCTCGCACTGGTTACACAGCTCAACACCTGACAACACACACTCGCACTGGTTACCCACCTCACAGCTCAACACCTGACAACACACACTCACACTGGTTACCCACCTCACAGCTCAACACCTGACAACACACACTCGCACTGGTCACCCACCTCACAGCTCAACACCTGACAACACACACTCGCACTGGTCACCCACCTCACAGCTCAACACCTGACAACACACACTCACACTGGTTACCCACCTCACAGTTCAACACCTGACAACACACACTCACACTGGTCACCCACCTCACAGCTCAACACCTGACAACACACACTCACACTGGTCACCCACCTCACAGCTGAACACCCGACAACACACACTCGTACTGGTCACCCACCTCACAGCTGAACACCCGACAACACACACTCACACTGGTCACCCACCTCACAGCTCAACACCTGACAACACACACTCGCACTGGTTACCCACCTCACAGCTCAACACCTGACAACACACACTCACACTGGTTACCCACCTCACAGCTCAACACCTGACAACACACACTCGCACTGGTCACCCACCTCACAGCTCAACACCTGACAACACACACTCGCACTGGTCACCCACCTCACAGCTCAACACCTGACAACACACACTCGCACTGGTCACCCACCTCACAGCTCAACACCTGACAACACACACTCGCACTGGTCACCCACCTCACAGCTCAAAACCTGACAACACACACTCGCACTGGTTACCCACCTCACAGTTCAACACCTGACAACACACACTCACACTGGTCACCCACCTCACAGCTCAACACCTGACAACACACACTCACACTGGTTACCCACCTCACACTTCAACACCTGACAACACACACTCACACTGGTCACCCACCTCACAGCTCAACACCTGACAACACACACTCACACTGGTTACCCACCTCACAGCTCAACACCTGACAACACACACTCACACTGGTTACCCACCTCACAGGTCAACACCTGACAACACACACTCACACTGGTCACCCACCTCACGGCTGAACACCTGACAACACACACTCACACTGGTTACCCACTGGTGTGTTGACAACACACACTCGCACTGGTCACCCACCTCACAGCTGAACACCTGACAACACACACTCACACTGGTCACCCACCTCACAGCTCAACACCTGACAACACACACTCGCACTGGTCACCCACCTCACAGCTGAACACCTGACAACACACACTCACACTGGTCACCCACCTCACAGCTCAACACCTGACAACACACACTCACACTGGTCACCCACCTCACAGCTCAACACCTGACAACACACACTCGCACTGGTCACCCACCTCACAGCTGAACACCCGACAACACACACTCGCACTGGTCACCCACCTCACAGCTCAACACCTGACAACACACACACTCGCACTGGTCACCCACCTCACAGCTCAACACCTGACAACACACACTCACACTGGTTACCCACCTCACAGCTCAACCCCTGACAACACACACTCACACTGGTTACCCACCTCACAGCTCAACACCTGACAACACACACTCACACTGGTCACCCACCTCACAGCTCAACACCTGACAACACACACTCACACTGGTCACCCGCCTCACAGCTCAACACCGGACAACACACACTCACACTGGTCACCCACCTCACAGCTCAACACCTGACAACACACACTCGCACTGGTCACCCACCTCACAGCTCAACACCTGACAACACACACTCGGTCACCCACCTCACAGCTCAACACCTGACAACACACACTCGGTCACCCACCTCACAGCTCAACACCTGTCAACACACACTCGCACTGGTCACCCGCCTCACAGCTCAACACCTGACAACACACACTCGCACTGGTCACCCACCTCACAGCTCAACACCTGACAACACACACTCGCACTGGTCACCCACCTCACAGCTCAACACCTGACAACACACACTCACACTGGTCACCCACTTCACAGCTCAACACCTGACAACACACACTCGCACTGGTCACCCACCTCACAGCTCAACACCGGACAACACACACTCGCACTGGTCACCCACCTCACAGCTCAACACCTGACAACACACACTCACACTGGTCACCCACTTCACAGCTCAACACCTGACAACACACACTCGCACTGGTCACCCACCTCACAGCTCAACACCTGACAACACACACTCGCACTGGTCACCCACCTCACAGCTCAACACCTGACAACACACACTCACACTGGTCACCCACCTCACAGTTCAACACCTGACAACACACACTCGCACTGGTCACCCACCTCACAGCTCAACACCTGACAACACACACTCACACTGGTTACCCACCTCACAGCTCAACACCTGACAACACACACTCGCACTGGTTACCCACCTCACAGCTCAACACCTGACAACACACACTCACACTGGTTACCCACCTCACAGCTCAACACCTGACAACACACACTCACACTGGTCACCCACCTAACAGCTCACACCTGACAACACACACTCACACTGGTCACCCACCTCACAGCTCAACACCTGACAACACACACTCGCACTGGTCACCCACCTCACAGCTCAACACCTGACAACACACACTCGCACTGGTCACCCACCTCACAGCTCAACACCTGACAACACACACTCACACTGGTCACCCACTTCACAGCTCAACACCTGACAACACACACTCGCACTGGTCACCCACCTCACAGCTCAACACCGGACAACACACACTCGCACTGGTCACCCACCTCACAGCTCAACACCGGACAACACACACTCGCACTGGTCACCCACCTCACAGCTCAACACCTGACAACACACACTCACACTGGTCACCCACTTCACAGCTCAACACCTGACAACACACACTCGCACTGGTCACCCACCTCACAGCTCAACACCTGACAACACACACTCGCACTGGTCACCCACCTCACAGCTCAACACCTGACAACACACACTCACACTGGTCACCCACCTCACAGCTCAACACCTGACGACACACACTCACACTGGTCACCCACCTCACAGCTGAACACCCGACAACACACACTCACACTGGTCACCCACCTCACAGCTCAACACCCGACAACACACACTCACACTGGTCACCCACCTCACAGCTGAACACCCGACAACACACACTCACACTGGTCACCCACCTCACAGCTCAACACCCGACAACACACACTCACACTGGTCACCCACCTCACAGCTCAACACCTGACGACACACACTCACACTGGTCACCCACCTCACAGCTGAACACCCGACAACACACACTCACACTGGTTACCCACCTCACAGCTGAACACCCGACAACACACACTCACACTGGTTACCCACCTCACAGCTCAACACCGGACAACACACACTCACACTGGTTACCCACCTCACAGCTCAACACCTGACAACACACACTCACACTGGTCACCCACTTCACAGCTCAACACCTGACAACACACACTCGCACTGGTCACCCACCTCACAGCTCAACACCGGACAACACACACTCGCACTGGTCACCCACCTCCCACCTCACAGCTCAACACCTGACAACACACACTCACACTGGTCACCCACTTCACAGCTCAACACCTGACAACACACACTCGCACTGGTCACCCACCTCACAGCTCAACACCTGACAACACACACTCGCACTGGTCACCCACCTCACAGCTCAACACCTGACAACACACACTCACACTGGTCACCCACCTCACAGCTCAACACCTGACGACACACACTCACACTGGTCACCCACCTCACAGCTGAACACCCGACAACACACACTCACACTGGTCACCCACCTCACAGCTCAACACCCGACAACACACACTCACACTGGTCACCCACCTCACAGCTGAACACCCGACAACACACACTCACACTGGTCACCCACCTCACAGCTCAACACCCGACAACACACACTCACACTGGTCACCCACCTCACAGCTCCACACCTGACGACACACACTCACACTGGTCACCCACCTCACAGCTGAACACCCGACAACACACACTCACACTGGTTACCCACCTCACAGCTGAACACCCGACAACACACACTCACACTGGTTACCCACCTCACAGCTCAACACCAGACAACACACACTCACACTGGTTACAAACCTCACAGCTCCACACCGGACAACACACACTCGCACTGGTCACCCACCTCACAGCTCAACACCTGACAACACACACTCACACTGGTCACCCACTTCACAGCTCAACACCTGACAACACACACTCGCACTGGTCACCCACCTCACAGCTCAACACCGGACAACACACACTCGCACTGGTCACCCACCTCACAGCTCAACACCTGACAACACACACTCACACTGGTCACCCACTTCACAGCTCAACACCTGACAACACACACTCGCACTGGTCACCCACCTCACAGCTCAACACCTGACAACACACACTCGCACTGGTCACCCACCTCACAGCTCAACACCTGACAACACACACTCACACTGGTCACCCACCTCACAGTTCAACACCTGACAACACACACTCGCACTGGTCACCCACCTCACAGCTCAACACCTGACAACACACACTCACACTGGTTACCCACCTCACAGCTCAACACCTGACAACACACACTCGCACTGGTTACCCACCTCACAGCTCAACACACTCACACTGGTCACCCACCTCACAGCTCAACACCTGACAACACACACTCACACTGGTCACCCACCTCACAGTTCAACACCCGACAACACACACTCGTACTGGTCACCCACCTCACAGCTAAACACCCGACAACACACACTCACACTGTTTACCCACCTCACAGCTCAACACCTGACAACACACACTCGCACTGGTCACCCACCTCACAGCTCAACACCTGACAACACACACTCACACTGGTCACCCACCTCACAGCTCAACACCTGACAACACACACTCACACTGGTCACCCACCTCACAGCTGAACACCCGACAACACACACTCACACTGGTCACCCACCTCACAGCTCAACGCCTGACAACACACACTCACACTGGTCACCCACCTCACAGCTCAACACCTGACAACACACACTCACACTGGTTACCCACCTCACAGTTCAACACCTGACAACACACACTCACACTGGTCACCCACCTCACAGCTCAACACCTGACAACACACACTCACACTGGTTACCCACCTCACAGCTCAACACCTGACAACACACACTCACACTGGTCACCCACCTCACAGCTGAACACCTGACAACACACACTCACACTGGTCACCCACCTCACAGCTCAACACCTGACAACACACACTCGCACTGGTCACCCACCTCACAGCTCAACACCTGACAACACACACTCGCACTGGTCACCCACCTCACAGTTCAACACCTGACAACACACACTCACACTGGTCACCCACCTCACAGCTCAACACCTGACAACACACACTCGCACTGGTCACCCACCTCACAGCTCAACACCTGACAACACACACTCACACTGGTCACCCACCTCATAGCTCAACACCTGACAACACACACTCACACTGGTTATCCACCTCACAGCTCAACACCTGACAACACACACTCACACTGGTTACCCACCTCACAGCTGAACACCCCACAACACACACTCACACTGGTTACCCACCTCACAGCTCAACACCTGACAACACACACTCACACTGGTCACCCACCTCACAGCTCAACACCTGACAACACACACTCACACTGGTCACCCACCTCACAGCTCAACACCTGACAACACACACTCGCACTGGTTACCCACCTCACAGCTCAACACCTGACAACACACACTCGCACTGGTCACCCACCTCACAGCTCAACACCTGACAACACACACTCACACTGGTCACCCACCTCACAGCTCAACACCTGACAACACACACTCACACTGGTCACCCACCTCACAGCTGAACACCCCACAACACACACTCACACTGGTCACCCACCTCACAGCTCAACACCTGACAAGTGACAACACACACTCACACTGGTCACCCACCTCACAGCTCAACACCTGACGACACACACTCACACTGGTCACCCACCTCACAGCTGAACACCCGACAACACACACTCACACTGGTTACCCACCTCACAGCTGAACACCCGACAACACACACTCACACTGGTTACCCACCTCACAGCTCAACACCTGACAACACACACTCGCACTGGTCACCCACCTCACAGCTCAACACCTGACAACACACACTCACACTGGTCACCCACCTCACAGTTCAACACCTGACAACACACACTCGCACTGGTCACCCACCTCACAGCTCAACACCTGACAACACACACTCACACTGGTTACCCACCTCACAGCTCAACACCTGACAACACACACTCGCACTGGTTACCCACCTCACAGCTCAACACACTCACACTGGTCACCCACCTCACAGCTCAACACCTGACAACACACACTCACACTGGTCACCCACCTCACAGTTCAACACCCGACAACACACACTCGTACTGGTCACCCACCTCACAGCTAAACACCCGACAACACACACTCACACTGTTTACCCACCTCACAGCTCAACACCTGACAACACACACTCGCACTGGTCACCCACCTCACAGCTCAACACCTGACAACACACACTCACACTGGTCACCCACCTCACAGCTCAACACCTGACAACACACACTCACACTGGTCACCCACCTCACAGCTGAACACCCGACAACACACACTCACACTGGTCACCCACCTCACAGCTCAACGCCTGACAACACACACTCACACTGGTCACCCACCTCACAGCTCAACACCTGACAACACACACTCACACTGGTTACCCACCTCACAGTTCAACACCTGACAACACACACTCACACTGGTCACCCACCTCACAGCTCAACACCTGACAACACACACTCACACTGGTTACCCACCTCACAGCTCAACACCTGACAACACACACTCACACTGGTCACCCACCTCACAGCTGAACACCTGACAACACACACTCACACTGGTCACCCACCTCACAGCTCAACACCTGACAACACACACTCGCACTGGTCACCCACCTCACAGCTCAACACCTGACAACACACACTCGCACTGGTCACCCACCTCACAGTTCAACACCTGACAACACACACTCACACTGGTCACCCACCTCACAGCTCAACACCTGACAACACACACTCGCACTGGTCACCCACAACACAGCTCAACACCTGACAACACACACTCACACTGGTCACCCACCTCACAGCTCAACACCTGACAACACACACTCGCACTGGTCACCCACCTCACAGCTCAACACCTGACAACACACACTCGCACTGGTCACCCACCTCACAGTTCAACACCTGACAACACACACTCACACTGGTCACCCACCTCACAGCTCAACACCTGACAACACACACTCGCACTGGTCACCCACCTCACAGCTCAACACCTGACAACACACACTCACACTGGTCACCCACCTCATAGCTCAACACCTGACAACACACACTCACACTGGTTATCCACCTCACAGCTCAACACCTGACAACACACACTCACACTGGTTACCCACCTCACAGCTGAACACCCCACAACACACACTCACACTGGTTACCCACCTCACAGCTGAACACCCGACAACACACACTCACACTGGTTACCCACCTCACAGCTGAACACCCGACAACACACACTCACACTGGTTACCCACCTCACAGCTCAACACCGGACAACACACACTCACACTGGTTACCCACCTCACAGCTCCACACCGGACAACACACACTCACACTGGTTACCCACCTCACAGCTGAACACCCGACAACACACACTCACACTGGTTACCCACCTCACAGCTCAACACCTGACGACACACACTCACACTGGTCACCCACCTCACAGCTGAACACCCGACAACACACACTCACACTGGTTACCCACCTCACAGCTGAACACCCGACAACACACACTCACACTGGTTACCCACCTCACAGCTCAACACCCGACAACACACACTCACACTGGTTACCCACCTCACAGCTCAACACCGGACAACACACACTCGCACTGGTTACCCACCTCACAGCTCAACAGCCGACAACACACACTCACACTGGTCACCCACCTCACAGCTGAACACCCGACAACACACACTCACACTGGTTACCCACCTCACAGCTCAACACCCGACAACACACACTCACACTGGTCACCCACCTCACAGCTCAACACCTGACAACACACACTCACACTGGTTACCCACCTCACAGCTGAACACCCGACAACACACACTCACACTGGTCACCCACCTCACAGCTCAACACCTGACGACACACACTCACACTGGTCACCCACCTCACAGCTGAACACCCGACAACACACACTCACACTGGTCACCCACCTCACAGCTCAACACCCGACAACACACACTCACACTGGTCACCCACCTCACAGCTGAACACCCGACAACACACACTCACACTGGTCACCCACCTCACAGCTCAACACCCGACAACACACACTCACACTGGTCACCCACCTCACAGCTCAACACCTGACGACACACACTCACACTGGTCACCCACCTCACAGCTGAACACCCGACAACACGCACTCACACTGGTTACCCACCTCACAGCTCAACACCTGACAACACACACTCACACTGGTCACCCACCTCACAGCTCAACACCTGACAACACACACTCACACTGGTCACCCACCTCACAGCTCAACACCTGACGACACACACTCACACTGGTCACCCACCTCACAGCTGAACACCCGACAACACACACTCACACTGGTTACCCACCTCACAGCTCAACACCCGACAACACACACTCACACTGGTCACCCACCTCACAGCTCAACACCTGACAACACACACTCACACTGGTTACCCACCTCACAGCTGAACACCCGACAACACACACTCACACTGGTCACCCACCTCACAGCTCAACACCTGACGACACACACTCACACTGGTCACCCACCTCACAGCTGAACACCCGACAACACACACTCACACTGGTCACCCACCTCACAGCTGAACACCCGACAACACACACTCACACTGGTTACCCACCTCACAGCTCAACACCCGACAACACACACTCACACTGGTCACCCACCTCACAGCTCAACACCTGACAACACACACTCACACTGGTTACCCACCTCACAGCTCAACACCCGACAACACACACTCACACTGGTCACCCACCTCACAGCTGAACACCCGACAACACACACTCACACTGGTTACCCACCTCACAGCTCAACACCCGACAACACACACTCACACTGGTCACCCACCTCACAGCTCAACACCTGACAACACACACTCACACTGGTTACCCACCTCACAGCTGAACACCCGACAACACACACTCACACTGGTCACCCACCTCACAGCTCAACACCTGACAACACACACTCACACTGGTCACCCACCTCACAGCTCAACACCCGACAACACACACTCACACTGGTCACCCACCTCACAGCTCAACACCTGACAACACACACTCACACTGGTCACCCACCTCACAGCTCAACACCTGACAACACACACTCACTCTGGTTACCCACCTCACAGCTGAACACCCGACAACACACACTCACACTGGTCACCCACCTCACAGCTCAACACCTGACAACACACACTCACACTGGTCACCCACCTCACAGCTCAACACCTGACAACACACACTCACACTGGTCACCCACCTCACAGCTCAACACCTGACAACACACACTCACACTGGTTACCCACCTCACAGCTCAACACCTGACAACACACACTCGCACTGGTCACCCACCTCACAGCTCAACACCTGACAACACACACTCGCACTGGTCACCCACCTTACAGCTCAACACCTGACAACACACACTCACACTGGTCACCCACCTCACAGCTCAACACCTGACAACACACACTCGCACTGGTTACCCACCTCACAGCTCAACACCTGACAACACACACTCACACTGGTCACCCACCTCACAGCTCAACACCTGACAACACACACTCGCACTGGTTACCCACCTCACAGCTCAACACCTGACAACACACACTCTCGCACTGGTTACCCACCTCACAGCTCAACACCTGACAACACACACTCGCACTGGTTACCCACCTCACAGCTCAACACCTGACAACACACACTCACACTGGTCACCCACCTCACAGCTCAACACCTGACAACACACACTCGCACTGGTCACCCACCTCACAGCTCAACACCTGACAACACACACTCGCACTGGTCACCCACCTCACAGCTCAACACCTGACAACACACACTCACACTGGTTACCCACCTCACAGTTCAACACCTGACAACACACACTCACACTGGTCACCCACCTCACAGCTCAACACCTGACAACACACACTCACACTGGTCACCCACCTCACAGCTGAACACCCGACAACACACACTCACACTGGTCACCCACCTCACAGCTCAACACCTGACAACACACACTCACACTGGTCACCCACCTCACAGCTCAACATCTGACAACACACACTCGCACTGGTTACCCACCTCACAGCTCAACACCTGACAACACACACTCACACTGGTCACCCACCTCACAGCTCAACACCTGACAACACACACTCGCACTGGTTACCCACCTCACAGCTCAACACCTGACAACACACACTCTCGCACTGGTTACCCACCTCACAGCTCAACACCTGACAACACACACTCGCACTGGTTACCCACCTCACAGCTCAACACCTGACAACACACACTCACACTGGTTACCCACCTCACAGCTCAACACCTGACAACACACACTCGCACTGGTCACCCACCTCACAGCTCAACACCTGACAACACACACTCGCACTGGTCACCCACCTCACAGCTCAACACCTGACAACACACACTCACACTGGTTACCCACCTCACAGTTCAACACCTGACAACACACACTCACACTGGTCACCCACCTCACAGCTCAACACCTGACAACACACACTCACACTGGTCACCCACCTCACAGCTGAACACCCGACAACACACACTCGTACTGGTCACCCACCTCACAGCTGAACACCCGACAACACACACTCACACTGGTCACCCACCTCACAGCTCAACACCTGACAACACACACTCGCACTGGTTACCCACCTCACAGCTCAACACCTGACAACACACACTCACACTGGTTACCCACCTCACAGCTCAACACCTGACAACACACACTCGCACTGGTCACCCACCTCACAGCTCAACACCTGACAACACACACTCGCACTGGTCACCCACCTCACAGCTCAACACCTGACAACACACACTCGCACTGGTCACCCACCTCACAGCTCAACACCTGACAACACACACTCGCACTAGTCACCCACCTCACAGCTCAAAACCTGACAACACACACTCACACTGGTTACCCACCTCACAGTTCAACACCTGACAACACACACTCACACTGGTCACCCACCTCACAGCTCAACACCTGACAACACACACTCACACTGGTTACCCACCTCACACTTCAACACCTGACAACACACACTCACACTGGTCACCCACCTCACAGCTCAACACCTGACAACACACACTCACACTGGTTACCCACCTCACAGCTCAACACCTGACAACACACACTCACACTGGTTACCCACCTCACAGGTCAACACCTGACAACACACACTCACACTGGTCACCCACCTCACGGCTGAACACCTGACAACACACACTCACACTGGTTACCCACTGGTGTGTTGACAACACACACTCGCACTGGTCACCCACCTCACAGCTGAACACCTGACAACACACACTCACACTGGTCACCCACCTCACAGCTCAACACCTGACAACACACACTCGCACTGGTCACCCACCTCACAGCTGAACACCTGACAACACACACTCACACTGGTCACCCACCTCACAGCTCAACACCTGACAACACACACTCACACTGGTCACCCACCTCACAGCTCAACACCTGACAACACACACTCGCACTGGTCACCCACCTCACAGCTGAACACCCGACAACACACACTCGCACTGGTCACCCACCTCACAGCTCAACACCTGACAACACACACTCGCACTGGTCACCCACCTCACAGCTCAACACCTGACAACACACACTCGCACTGGTCACCCACCTCACAGCTCAACACCTGACAACACACACTCGGTCACCCACCTCACAGCTCAAGACCTGACAACACACACTCGGTCACCCACCTCACAGCTCAACACCTGTCAACACACACTCGCACTGGTCACCCGCCTCACAGCTCAACACCTGACAACACACACTCGCACTGGTCACCCACCTCACAGCTCAACACCTGACAACACACACTCGGTCACCCACCTCACAGCTCAACACCTGACAACACACACTCACACTGGTCACCCACCTCACAGCTCAACACACTCACACTGGTCACCCACCTCACAGCTCCACACCTGACAACACGCACTCGCACTGGTCACCCACCTCACAGCTCAACACCTGACAATACACACTCACACTGGTCATCCACCTCACAGCTCAACACCTGACAACACACACTCACACTGGTTACCCACCTCACAGCTCAACACCTGACAACACACACTCACACTGGTCACCCACCTCACAGCTCAACACCTGACAACACACACTCACACTGGTCACCCACCTCACAGCTCAACACCTGACAACACACACTCACACTGGTCACCCACCTCACAGCTCAACACCTGACAACACACACTCACACTGGTTACCCACCTCACAGCTCAACACCTGACAACACACACTCACACTGGTCACCCACCTCACAGCTCAACACCGGACAACACACACTCACACTGGTCACCCACCTCACAGCTCAACACCTGACAACACACACTCACACTGGTCACCCACCTCACAGCTCAACACCTGACAACACACACTCGCACTGGTTACCCACCTCACAGCTCAACACCTGACAACACACACTCACACTGGTCACCCACCTCACAGCTCAACACCTGACAACACACACTCGCACTGGTTACTAGGGCTGTCAAAATTGCTCAAAAATAACGTTCGAATATTCCCTCTAAAAAACACACGAATATTCGAACATCTGGTTGCGCATTTTGTCAATGACGCGCATTACGTCAATAACAGGACAAATTAATACAAAGAGACATACATACATTTGTATAGGTAGTTAATTTAAGTTTAAACATATTTGACAATGTATTACCAACACAAAACCAAGTAAATAAACTAATGGCCAAGACCGCAGACCTCACTCTCGCTCACTCGCAGGCACTCTCTCTCTCTCTCTCTCTCTCTCTCTCGCGCTCACGCTCTCTCTGCGCATAACGGTTTAAATGAACAACAATAAGCACATGTTGAGTGCTGATCAAGAGTTTTGTGCAAGCAATTTAAGGTCGCGACTCTTGTCCCAAATATAGCAGGCTTCATTCAGTGATTGAAACAAATTTATTAACATTAATTTAAGTTTTACAGTATAGAACCGACATTGAACGCTCCGAGCGAGCTGTGGTAAACATGGAACATTTCTGTTTAACGTTAAATAAAATGAAGCACACAATTCCGAGAAATGTGACAACAAAGAACTTTTACCCTGAGGTTCATAAAAAATAAAGCGCTATTAAAAAAGAAAAAGGCTACTTACATTATTGGTGCTTGTATTAAAAAAAGGAAAAACTGACTGCAATTTATTCCATTGTCTTTTAGTGCACTGTCAACTTTCAGCAGTGACGCTGTGCTAGACAGTGCGACTCGTGTGACCTGTCCCTCAGGCAGCGCGCGCGCCCACTCGCAAAGCAGACAGCCGCGCCTCTGCTTCCGCGGCCGTGTTTTTCCCATATTCGAAATTCACATTCGAATATTAATTTTAACGTTCGAATTTCTGTTTTTTAAAACTATTCGAATATATATTCGAATTTAGAATATTCGTTGACAGCCCTACTGGTTACCCACCTCACAGCTCAACACCTGATAACACACACTCACACTGGTCACCCACCTCACAGCTCAACACCTGACAACACACACTCGCACTGGTTACCCACCTCACAGCTCAACACCTGACAACACACACTCACACTGGTCACCCACCTCACAGCTCAACACCTGACAACACACACTCACACTGGTCACCCACCTCACAGCTCAACACCCGACAACACACACTCACACTGGTCACCCACCTCACAGCTGAACACCCGACAACACACACTCGCACTGGTCACCCACCTCACAGCTCAACACCTGACAACACACACTCACACTGGTCACCCACCTCACAGCTCAACACCTGACAACACACACTCGCACTGGTCACCCACCTCACAGCTCAACACCTGACAACACACACTCGCACTGGTCACCCACCTCACAGCTCAACACCTGACAACACACACTCACACTGGTCACCCACCTCACAGCTCAACACCTGACAACACACACTCACACTGTCACCCACCTCACAGCTCAACACCTGATAACACACACTCACACTGGTAATGATCTTCACAACGGAAGTGAATCAATCAAAACTAACTTTAGCTGGACAATAACTTTATTCTAGAGCTGCTGTAAAGCCAGAACAATCTCTGTTACTGTAATCTCCTATTATCACTAAAGCTGAAACAGTCTATATTGTTAAAAGCACTAGGCTATATAAATGAAGGTGACTTGACTGAGTGTTGTTGCTCTCTCTAACTCACTCACTCACACACACACTGACAGGATTGCTTCAGCACAAACCTTGTGAGCCATTCTCAACTCTTGCTTGAAGGTCTGGATCTGGTTTCGGTATTCAGCCATTTTGAGTTGTGCTGCGGAGAGTTTCTCCTGGAGTGATTTCACTACTGGGCTGTTCTGCACAAGAACACATCGGGAATAAAGTCATTTAGAAAGAGTTTCCAGTGTCTAATCATGTACCAGATGATAATGAATGATGTTATAACACCATACCTCAAGATAGTCGTTCACAGCCCTAGAAGTCTGTGTTTTGTTGGTCGTCTTTGCAGGATTTAGTAACAGTGTGGCCTGAAGCTACAGTAATAATAAGACAGATGATGATGAACTGAGCAGAACAACTTTCAAGCTAACAGTTCTGTTTCTTCTTTACCTCTTTCTCCAGTTCTTTGAGCCGATTGTTTGCTTGTTTAGTTTTGGTCTTCTCTCGCTCTATTTCAGCTGATAATTCTCGATTCTTTTTTGACACCTCCACAATTTTGGTTGCCGCTGCATCTCCTGCCAAACCAGAAGTTCCTTGGTAAAAAAATAAAATAAAAAGGATTGTCACAGTCATTATTTAGCAGACAGATATTCAGTGGCCCACAACACTGTTTGGGCACTTAAGATATGACAAGAAACATTTCACAAAATACATTTAGTTACATATACACCACTGTTCAAAAATTGTGGGTCAGTAAGGAAATTAATACTATTCATCAAGGATCAGGTTTATATGGAAGCTTGTTTCCTAAGTGCGACTTTTTATCTCAGAATTGAGAGATTTAAGTCGCAATTCTGAGAAAAAAGTCAGAATTGCAAGTTCATTTCTCACAATTC
The DNA here is from genome assembly GCF_965113295.1 of Leuciscus leuciscus. Lineage (NCBI taxonomy): Eukaryota > Metazoa > Chordata > Actinopteri > Cypriniformes > Leuciscidae > Leuciscus > Leuciscus leuciscus. The sequence goes on from NC_138730.1 coordinate 3,171,279, forward strand.
TGACTTTATAACGCAAAGTTTTGCGATAAAAAGTCGCAATTCCCTTTAAAAATGTTTTATTCTGTAACAGAAACAAGCTTCCATGGGTTTATTATCATTAAAGGTAGGGTAGGTAATCCTGTTCAGAAACACTTTTTTTTATACTGGGTGAAATGGTCCTTCCATCCTGATAGTAGTCAATACATTATGTGTTTAGAAAAAGGAATGAAAAAAATCAGACCTCTGTAGCAGCTGCAGGACAGTAAAAACTCTGACCAATCACTGCCATTCGGTGCGAATGTAAAGAACCAATCAGATGCCTTCATGTCTCGTGCCCGCCCCGAGCCCCACTGCGCGCGCTGCCCGGCGTGCACTCATCACATGTCACCGTTCCCGGAAATATTCAGCTCAAAGCACCTGCATATGCAGTCAGCGAAGGCAAACAAGGCAAAAACTACTTCCTCGGACCCTGCCCGCGCTCTTGAACGACCTCCTCTGCTTCGCCCTCGACCCCGGACCTGTCCTCGAACCGACGATGCGGTACTTGTCTCCGGACTCGGAGTGTACGTTAGTCTTCATTAGAGTCAACAATGTTTTCATCATGGAAACTCTTACATGCAAAACACCGTATATGTTATGAATCTTACACGAAATTCATCTTCATCACAGTGTAACTGATGGTAATGGAAAAACGTGTATCAATGCAACCTGTTTTTAGTTTTGCCTTATAAATATAGCTCGTTACCGAATGAAACTTTACCATTATTGATATGCTAGCTTGATAGTGAGTACTAAAATAAATCTTATTTGTTTATATTCATAGTGATAAAGTTAGGTATTTTATTACATGTGATTCTGACATGATGTCACTGTATGTACTGCGCTCCTTCCTCTCCACTCGTCTCAGGTAATAAATGCGTCTTGTTCCAGCCTGAGCGTTTGGCGTCGCGCGTTCATGTGTTTTGGGGGCGTGGCTTTGGAAGGAGCTCAGAAGGGAGGGGGTGGAGTGAATGGAAATAATGAGCTGTGTTTATTGCAGATTAAAAGGTCTACAGTCACTCGATTTTTATATTTTTCAGAGTACTTACATTTTAATTATGTATTGGTATATAAAGACAGTTTAAACAAATTTGGAATGTTTTTTTTTTAGAAAAATGATTACCTACCCTACCTTTAACTGAAACTATTTAAACATTTCTGTTAATTAAAATAAAGCTGAAATAGAATAAAATTGTAATATTAGTTGAAAGACTTAAACTAAAAGAAAATTAGAAATGTTGCCTCGGCAATAAACTGAAATAAATAAAAATAAAATAAATTAAACCTAAATAGCAATATTATAAAAACTAATAAAATGACAAAAGCACATAAAGAAATGACTAAAAATGAAAATAAAATGAACATGAAAACTAAAAGTCGATTCAAAATATTGATAAAACTAAAATAAAAAACTGAAATAACTGTCAAGGATGCATTAAACTGATCAAAAGTGACAGTAAAGACATTTATAATGTTACTAACGATTCATATTTCAAATAAATGCGGTTCTTTTGAACTTTCTATTCATCAAAGAATCCTGAAAAATAAAATGCATCACCGAAATATGAAACTGTTTTCAACACTGATAATAATCATAAATGTTTTATGATCATCAAATCATCATATTAGAATGATTTGTGAAGGATCATGTGACACTGAAGACTGGAGTAATGATGCTGAAAATTCAGCTTTGATCACAGGAATAAATTACACTTTACTATTCAGTATATTCACATAGAAAACAGCTGTTTTACACTGTATAATATTTCACTGTTTTACTGTATTTTTGATAAATGCAGCCTCTGTGAGCAGAAGAGACTGTTTGCCCATTTCTTCAAACATCCAACACAATGACATTCATCTGCTTCTCAGTGTGGTGTAAGTGTGTTGATATCTTGTTGGGCTCTAGGAGCGGTGCAGATGTACTGTACCTGCTAGAGCCAGCCTGTCCTCATCTCTCTTCTTCTTCAGGTGTTTGAGCTCGAAGTCTTTCTCACTCAGCAGTTTATGGAGTCGGCCGTTCTCATCTCTCAGCTCCCTCAGGCGATCATGCAACTGCTGGTTTTCATCCTGGATCACTCTGAATCACAGTACAGGCACTCTTTAATAACACAAGGCATGAACACGTGTGGTGAAGCCCAGACTGGATTTGTTTTGAAAGTTCAATGGTTCACTGCTAGTGATGATGATCTCTGTGAACCAGTGTCTATGTGTTTTTTAAAAAGTTTTGTACACGTCTAGACATTTTAATGACACGTCTTTTAATAAAAACAGAGATTTAGTTAATAGTCTATTATTGGCATGATTAACCAGACTCTCCAAAAAACAAGCCCAACAAATAAATAAAATAACACATATTATACAGACACTTGATATTTAATGGTATCAGATGATTTCTTAATTGCATTTAATATATTACACCTTCAATAAACATTTGCAGTTGGTCTGCAGAATTTTTTTCTGCATGTTTGGTCTGGTTTACACAGTTCTGACCAGCAGGAGTCTCCAGCGAGTGGCGTTTACACAGTTCTGGCCAGCAGGGGTCTCCAGCGAGTGGTGTTTACACAGTTCTGACCAGCAGGGGTCTCCAGCGAGTGGCGTTTACACAGTTCTGACCAGCAGGGGTCTCCAGCGAGTGGCATTTACACTGTTCTGACCAGCAGGGGTCTCCAGCGAGTGGTGTTTACACAGTTCTGACCAGCAGGGGTCTCCAGCGAGTGGCGTTTACACTGTTCTGACCAGCAGGAGTCTCCAGCGAGTGGCGTTTACACTGTTCTGACCAGCAGGAGTCTCCAGCGAGTGGCGTTTACACTGTTCTGACCAGCAGGAGTCTCCAGCGAGTGGCGTTTACACAGTTCTGACCAGCAGGAGTCTCCAGCGAGTGGCGTTTACACAGTTCTGACCAGCAGGGGTCTCCAGTGAGTGGCGTTTACACTGTTCTGACCAGCAGGGGTCTCCAGCGAGTGGCGTTTACACTGTTCTGACCAGCTGGGGTCTCCAGCGAGTGGCGTTTACACTGTTCTGACCAGCAGGAGTCTCCAGCGAGTGGCGTTTACACAGTTCTGACCAGCAGGGGTCTCCAGCGAGTGGTGTTTACACAGTTCTGAGCAGCAGGGGTCTCCAGCGAGTGGCGTTTACACTGTTCTGACCAGCTGGGGTCTCCAGCGAGTGGCGTTTACACTGTTCTGACCAGCAGGGGTCTCCAGCGAGTGGCGTTTACACAGTTCTGACCAGCAGGGGTCTCCAGCGAGTGGTGTTTACACAGTTCTGAGCAGCAGGGGTCTCCAGCGAGTGGCGTTTACACAGTTCTGACCAGCAGGAGTCTCCAGCGAGTGGCGTTTACACTGTTCTGACCAGCAGGAGTCTCCAGCGAGTGGCGTTTACACAGTTCTGACCAGCAGGAGTCTCCAGCGAGTGGCGTTTACACAGTTCTGACCAGCAGGAGTCTCCAGCGAGTGGTGTTTAGACAGTTCTGACCAGCAGGAGTCTTCAGCGAGTGGTGTTTACACAGTTCTGACCAGCAGGGGTCTCCAGCGAGTGGCGTTTACACAGTTCTGACCAGCAGGGGTCTCCAGCGAGTGGTGTTTACACAGTTCTGACCAGCAGGGGTCTCCAGCGAGTGGTGTTTACACAGTTCTGACCAGTAGGGGTCTCCAGCGAGTGGCGTTTACACTGTTCTGACCAGCAGGGGTCTCCAGCGAGTGGCGTTTACACAGTTCTGGCCAGCAGGGGTCTCCAGCGAGTGGCGTTTACACAGTTCTGACCAGCAGGGGTCTCCAGCTAATGGCATTTACACAATTCTGACCAGCAGGGGTCTCCAGCGAGTGGCGTTTACACTGTTCTGACCAGCAGGGGTCTCCAGCGAGTGGCGTTTACACAATTCTGGCCAGCAGGGGTCTCCAGCGAGTGGCGTTTACACAGTTCTGACCAGCACGGGTCTCCAGTGAGTGGCGTTTAACACAGTTCTGACCAGCAGGGGTCTCCAACGAGTGGCGTTTAAGCTGTTCTGACCAGCAGGGGTCTCCAGCGTGTGTCGTTTACACAGTTCTGACCAGCAGGGGTCTCCAGCGAGTGGCATTTACACTGTTCTGACCAGCAGGGGTCTCCAGTGAGTGGCGTTTAACACAGTTCTGACCAGCAGGGGTCTCCAGCGAGTGGCGTTTACACAGTTCTGACCAGCAGGGGTCTCCAGCGAGTGGTGTTTACACTGTTCTGACCAGCAGGGGTCTCCAGCGTGTGGCATTTACACAGTTCTGACCAGCAGGGGTCTCCAGCGTGTGGTGTTTACACAGTTCTGACCAGCAGGGGTCTCCAGCGTGTGGTGTTTACACTGTTCTGACCAGCAGGGGTCTCCAGCGAGTGGTGATTACACTGTTCTGGCCAGCAGGGGTCTCCAGCGTGTGGCGTTTACACTGTTCTGACCAGCAGGGGTCTACAGCGAGTGGCGTTTACACTGTTCTGACCAGCAGGGGTCTCTAGCGAGTGGCGTTTACACAGTTATGACCAGCAGGGGTCTCCACAAACAGGGAATCAGATAATAAACCAATTCCTTCAATTGATTCAAAGTTTCGAAAAGATTAGTTTCTCCCATCACTAACTACTACAACTAGTGTTTGAGGGTGGGGCAAAAAAGACGTTGTTCACCGACAGCCAATGAAAAATGAGTAAGTGGATACGAGCAGGAAGTCAGACTTCGGCGACGCTGTTAACTCAGTTGTCGAGAGGTTCCAGGAGACATCTAAACAGGCAGCCGCCTTTCAGAAATTCCTCCTCCGTCGCTCTCGTCCTGGGGCTGCTGAGTGGGAGCAGCCCCAATCTTCTAAAGCCAGCTCTTCCCACCGTGCCACCCAAAAGCAGAGCGTTGCTTCCCGTGCTCCCCCACAGAAGTCCTGGGGACACGGAGGGTGCTCTCAGCCACAGCCTTCGAAGGGTAAAGCAGATCTGTGGACCGTTATTATTGCTAAGAAGGCTGCGGGGAAAAGGTCCTGACGGCCGAGGGCTCAGGCCAGTGACGGCAGTCTGCTACCCACCGTGGTGGACCCCGAGCAGGTTCTGGTTATGGAACAAGAAGTGAAGACCCTGTTAGAGAAAGGGGCCATAGAATATGTACCTCCTTCCAACAGGGAAATTGGGTTTTACAGCCGGTATTTCACAGTTCCAAAGAAGGATGGGGGGTTGCATCCCATTTTGGATCTTCGAGTTCTAAACGAGTCTGTTATGCAACTAAAGTTCAAAATGTTAACACTGAGACAAATCGTACCACAGATCAGATCCGAGGACTGGTTTGTCACGATAGATCTCAAGGACGCATACTTCCACATTTCCATCCTTCCATGTCACGGGAAGGTCCTGAGGTTCGCTTTCGGGGGCAAAGCTTACCAATATCGAGTTCTTCCATTCGGCCTAGCATTATCACCCTGCACTTTCACCAAATGCGTGGATGCAGCTCTGGCGCCCATGCGCCTTCAGGGTATTCGCATTATGAACTACATCAGCGATTGGTTGATTCTAGCTCAGTCGCATCAGTTGGTGGTTCGGCATCGAGATGTCGTTCTCGCCCACATGAAAGAGTTAGGGTTACAGCTAAATGTCAAAAAGAGTGTGCTTTCTCCACTTCAGAGGACCACTTTTCTAGGTGTGGTTTGGGACTCAATGTCAATCCAGGCACGCCTGTCACCGGCACGTATAGAGTCCATCCTTTCGGCTGTGAAAAGTATAAAGCTAGGCCAGTCACTCACTGTCAAACAGTTCCAGAGACTGTTGGGTCTGATGGCAACAGCTTCCAACGTGATACATTTTGGACTGCTGTACATGAGATCCCTGCAGTGGTGGCTCAGGACCAGAGGGTTTTCCCAGAGGGGCAACCCCTTTCGCATGATCAAGGTCACGCGACGATGCTTACGTGCCCTGGTTATGTGGAAGAAACCGTGGTTCCTGTCCCAAGGTCCTGTGTTGGGAACTTCTTGTCGTCGCAAGTTGCCAATGACGGATGCCTCCCTCACGGGCTGGGGAGCGATCCTAGAGGGTCGCTCAACTCAAGGTCTGTGTAAGGACCATCATCTTTCATAGCACATCAACCGTCTGGAGATGTTGGCTGTATTTCTTGCTCTAAAGAATTTCCTCACAGATCTCAGGGAACACCATGTTCTTGTCCACACAGACAACACATCGGTAGTCGCCTATATAAATCATCAAGGGGGTTTGCGCTCACGCCCACTATGCAAACTGGCACGCCAAATCCTCTTGTGGAAGCTATTATCACCCAGAGCAGCTTACATCCCTGGGGCCCAGAATTTAGGAGCAGACATTCTGTCGAGGCAGGGGCTGAGGCCCAGGGAATGGAGGCTCCACCCCGAGGTGGTGGAGCAGATATGGAGGGTGTTCGGCCAAGCACAAGTGGATCTTTTTGCGTCTCGAGAGACGTCTCACTGTCCGCTTTGGTTCTCCCTCACACATCCAGCTCCTCGGGGACTGGACGCTATGGTACAGACGTGGCCGAGGCTACATTTGTATGCTTTTCCCCCAATTGCTCTGCTCCTAGGAGTTCTGGAGAGCGTTCGCAGTGACCAGGTCCGCCTACTTCTTATAGCCCCGCGCTGGCCGGGCAGACTATGGTTCCCCGATCTTGTGTCTCTCCTCGACGGGCCTCCATTGGAGCTACCCGTCAGGAGGGACCTTCTGTCCCAAGCAGGGGGCTCGATATTTCACCCCCGACCAGAACTGTGGAACCTGTGGGTTTGGCCTCTGAGGGGGCCCAGCTCAGAGGGACAGCTCTCTCAACTGAGGTAGTAGAGACCATTCTAAATTTCAGAGCTCCCTCCACGAGGAAATTGTATGGCTTGAAGTGGAGAGTCTTCACTTCATGGTGTAGTGATTGTCAGTTGGACCCAGTTAACTGCCCAGTTGGTACAGTGCTGGAGTTCTTGCAGGAACGGTTCACTGCAGGTCTAACCCCGTCCACTTTAAAGGCCATAGGTGCTTACCACATTCCTTTGGGTGGAATGTCTTTGGGGAAGGACCCTTTTGTATCTCGTTTCCTCCATGGCAGTCTGACGCCGCTTTCACACTGGCAGTTGAAATCAGCTCTGTAATACGCAATACGCCCCCAGCGGACGTCGTACTACATCGCTGAAAAGCGTTGGAAGCGAGTAGAACAAAAATGGCGGAGAGATTAGAACGGTTGATTTTGTCAATGTCAGAATGTACAATTCTGTATTATCTCTCTGATGAGGGTTATAGAGACGGAAGGCTGCTACGTGGAGGAAAGTTGCCCAGGACGTTGACATATAGTGGTATATAGGGCTTTTAATTGTATTAACTGCCCTAATAACGTAAGAAAATCATGAAAATAAAAAAATGACATGACAACTTATCGTTATAAAATCATTTTTTATTTTATTAAAAGTTAAGTTCAGGTTTGTTTATCAGTACCATAGCAACGCTAACTTCTTCTGGAATTGTTGGATAGAAACCGTCCGTAGCCTTTCGCAAGAGTTCAATTTTTTGAACGCATCCGGATGACCAACTGACACGATTTTTTCCACACCGCACTTGTTCGGACCCGGTTCGGACCCATTTGCATGCAGTCTGCGAATCTCCATAGGAAATGAATGACTTCCGGTCATTTCGAAGCCGTATCGGAGCTGATTTCAACTGCCAGTGTGAAGGCGGCGTGAGGATGAGGCCTGTAGCTAGTACCAGGGTGCCGACTTGGGATTTGGCCATTGTCCTTCAAGGGCTTTCCCTGGCCCCCTTCGAGCCAATAGAGGAGGTTCCTGACAAGTTCTTGACCTTGAAAGCTTTGTTCCTCCTTGCCATTTCATCTCTTAAAAGAATAGGAGATTTGCAAGCACTGTCGGTTGCTCCCTCGTGCTTGGAATTTGCACCTGGCATGGTTAAAGCGTTCCTTTATCCTAGACCAGGCTATTGGTCCCCACTAATGTGGTCACATCTATTGTTCTACAGGCCTTCTGTCCTCCGCCCTTCCAGAATTCGGACCAGGAAAAAAATAATTTGCTCTGCCCAGTCCGGGCGATAGATGCCTATGTCCACAGAGCTGCCCTGTGGCGTAAAACTGAACAGTTGTTTGTGTGTTTCGGGTCCCCTAACAAGGGGTTCCCCACATCTAAGCAGAGAATGAGCATGTGGGTGGTTGAGGCTATCTCACTTGCTTATGAGTCGGCCGGACAGCCTTCCCCTATGGCTGTTCGTTTTCACTCTACTAGGAGTATGGCGGCCTCCAAGGCCCTTATATCAGGAGTTTCTCTTCAAGACGTCTGTGATGTGGCAGGATGGTCCTCACCGCACACTTTCGTCAGATTTTACTCTCTGGACTTGGACTCTACACCAGGGTCTCAGGTGCTGTCGTCTTAGTGCTGCTCGCTTGATTTCACACTGGACAGACACTCGTAGCTATGGTGGCGTTGGTATAGACGTTCCCATAGCGTCAATTTCGACGCAACACGAGTTGCCTTGAAAGGGAACACCTAGGTTACGACTGTAACCTCGGTTCCCTGAAGAGGGAACGAGCGTTGCGTCACCTTGCCATATCTCCTTCATGCCTGTCAGCAACTACTTAAGACTTTACGAAGCTGACGCTCTCTGTTTTCGAGCAGGCTTTATAGCTTCCCGGTTCGTAACGTCACCTGCATCTGATGTTACGCCACACCATTGGACTGATTTTACATGTGCTTCAAGTTTTTTTTTGTTTTTTTATATATATAAAAATCTTACCGATCCAGAACTTTTGACTGTTAGTGTATTAACTACAACTTTTTCCTCAATAAACTTCTAATTACTGCTCATTAATAGTTAGTAAGGTAGTTTAGGTATGGGATTAAGGGATGTAGAATATGATCATGCAGAATAAGGCATTAATATGTGCTTTATAAGTACTAATAAACAGCCAATATCATAGTAATCTGCATGCTAATGAGCAACTAGTTAATAGTGAGAATTGGACCCTAAACTAAAGTGTTACCAAAAGGTAATATCTGAAAAAGTATGTTAACTAAAGTGAGATCTTGCTTTGAAAAGATCTGGAATGAAAACAAACAAACGGATGTAGGTTCCCTAAATAGGGTTGATTCATGACCCTTAAACAAGCTGTCAACCTACCGTACGTCTAATGTTGAATGCATCTGCTCAATTACCTATGAATAATTACATCAGGTCTCATGTCTGTCATGATGGACTATGATGTAGTTCTGGTAATAATCATATATCTGTGAAGTCATTGCTCATGTGTCAGTCACCTTAATAATCACTTCAGCAATAATCTGCCAAGTGTCATCTTTGAAAAGAGATCAAACTTCAGTCTGTGCTCTACAGCATTCAAGATTTACCAGTTTAAATTGGAAATTAAATGTTCAGGTTTATGCTCAAAACTTGAATAATTGGAGTATAAATACAGCGTAAATATAATTTAGCATCATAAAATCCTAGACAGGGTAAACCCAGCCCGATCTGATTTCTCCCTGCAGCTCAGGCTGGAAACCTGTACATTCTTCTATCCTGCTTCCGTTACAAATCTGCAGGGACCAATCACAAACTGGCTTATCCACCTGGCGCGCTATTGGCAGGTTTAATCGCGCAATTCCTTTTAACCTCTCGATGCTCAATGGCATCTTTAGTTTAGCAAACAAATCGCTCGAGTGGGTGTAAGTACCACTCACTTTCATGTTTTAGAAATCGCTGGATGCCATTCCTGCTTCTGCAAACCGCTGATCAATGCTCCAAACTAACACGTTTGTTGACATGTTTCCTGCCTGTGCTGCAAAGTGCGTCACCTAGATCATTGGTCTGATTGGTTGAAGGACTATCCAATTGCGTACAGAGTCATTTGAACTCTGCCCGTTGATCACGCCTCTTGTGCAGTAGAAAATACAGAGCAGACTCCCCAGACTAATATTCAGTCTTAAAAGATTGAGCTTGGTCTGGTGACAGCTAGACTAATAAAATCCCCTAAAACTACAAAATATTAAATAAAAAACATTATCAAACTAAAATATAGTATATAAAAAAAAATCGATCATTTTTGACCGACACGCGAAGAGCACCAGGGGGTTAAACAAGCTGCTCAACCTCAGGTTGATTATATCTGCTCAATTACCAATGAATAATTACATCAGGTCTCATTTCTGTCATGATAGACTATGATTTATTTCAGTCACCTGGCCTTGAACCACTCCTCCTCCTCCTCCTCCTCCTGCTGTGTGGTGAGGTTCATGTTGTCCAGGCCACTGTGAGGAAGAGGAGGAGGAGGAGAAGCCCTGGATCTGCTCTTCTTCATCTTCTGTCTCCTGTGCTCCTGCTGCTCCTGAAGAGCCTGAAACTGAAGCCTGAGCTGCTGCTTTATCTCCTCACCGTCAGCGTCAGCGTCCATCACTGAGAGAAGATCAGAGACACACACACACACACCACACAGACCCTGCTTCAGACACACATCTGCGGGATTCACTTCTGTCTGTCAACGTGACTTTGTGGCTCTTACTCATCTATGTCCATTAGTTGTATATTTTTATTGATGTGTTATTTATTTTTTTATATTATGTTTAACATAACTCTGTTTGTGCCTATTTATATACGCAGGTCACACAGCAAGCTTTGTGCGCCGTTCTAGTTTATAGATGTTCTGCTAACACTTACTTAACAACAGAGTTCATTACCTACATTAGTTAACATGAACTAATAATGAACAATACTTCCACAGCATTAATTAATCTTAGTTCAAATTAATTTAAACATTTACTAATACATTATTAAAATCAAAGGTTGTATGTGTTAATATTAGTTAATGCACTGTGAACTAACATGAACAAACAATGAACAGCTGGATTTTATTAACCAACATTAGCAAAGATTCATAAATACTGTAACAAATGTATTGCTCATTGTTAGTTCATGTTAGTTAATACATTAACTAATGTTAACTAATGAACCTTGTGTTACCTTTTTTATTGATATGTAATTTCGTTTTTAGTACCTTGTGTTATTGTTTTCTGTGAGCTGTATTGTGCTAACTGCAAATAAAATGCAAGTAAAAAAATATGTATTATTTGTTAGCACTAATACCACTATCAGCTTCCTTGCATATGTATAATATTAGAGCAAGATCATCGATTATTTGAGACAAATTAACGTTTAATCTTTATCATACAAACTCTTAACTAGCTGCAGTCCAGAGATGATTCAACACGCAGTCAGTTTAAGACTTACCGGACGAATTTAGAAAGATTTCCGTCAGCCAAGTTAAGATTTGGGTTTGGAATTGATTTGGTTTTTAAGTCAATTTATAAAAACAGAGTAACAGAGATAGTGACGGATTCGCGAGGCGCTTCCCGTCCGTTTGTTTACGCGACCGTCTCCATCGTAACGCGTTGCCAGGACGCACGCGCAGAGATGAGTTGTGTTTGAGATGCTCCGGAGAGTCACTGGACATCCGCGGGCGCGGTGTTCTCGTCAGATACACATAATGAATATTGGTATTTTAATGTATTATGTCTATGGTTCTCGTGACCGGTTTCGCCAGCCCAGGATAAGTTGGATATTAACGGGGAAGAACGAGCTCGGAGGAACACGAGGACACAGTGAATCTCTGCTAGAAACTGTCCGTTCAGCTCATATGAAGTTAGCAGGACAGCAGCACACTAACTAACACAACATCACAGATGACATAAGTAACCTATTAAAACATTATCTTATATTCATATGCATGTATAGCCTATGTATTTAACATACTGTTCACGTGTCGATTTTTATTTTTAATTCCAATGAAATTATGTTAGTTCGATAATGTTTTTATTTAATATTTTTGTATTTTTAGGGAATTGTATGGTACTATATTATATGCATGCAGTTATAATCCATTTATTCACTTTTTAAATAGACCTGAAAATGTAATTTTCAACATAAACTGTCATAAATCATCAATGTTTTGGAGCAACGTACTGAAGTTTGGTCTCTTTATAAAGACAACACATGGCAGATTATTGATGAAGTGAAAAACGTGAACTTGAAAAGAATTATAAAATGTTACATAAATTGTTATGAAAAATGCACAAAAAAAAAAAAATTATTTGAAAAATGTAGTTTCCAAAACACGTTTTAGTCTAAAACTGTGAGAAAATCAAAGAAAAAAGTTGTGTTTCAAATTTGAGGTTGATATCTCTTAAAATGAGCTTTCGGTGAGATTGTGTTTGACTGCAGTACCAGACGCTTCCACTATGTGAAACTCGATTCCCATTCATTTCCAATACACTCATTGTTCACGCGAACAATTCAAAGACCATTTAACCTTTTCAAATCATGTCCATATTTTTTTGTTCACACAGCAAGTGTCAAATCGGTCCATGTACGTTTTGATCATTTCATTTCCGGTTTGGAATGGAATAACGAGAAATGAAGAAGACAGCTCGTTTATTAGTTATTTTGTTTATGGGCAAACATGTCAGGAAGGGTCAAGGGAGTCCAAGAAAAATCATCTAGCTACATTTTCACCCTGTGCCTCCCACACCTTAAATCTTGTAGGTGTGCATTCTGCACAGACAAGCCCAGAAGTAGCAACACCAGAACGCAGGGCCATCTACAAAGAGACAACAGGTTACTCTTTGCATCGCCTCTCAGATACCCGCTGGAGTGCAAGAGTCATGGCTGTTGTTGAACCTGTAGCACAACACCTTCCTTCTGTCATTGAGGCCCTTGACAGTATTCTCACGACATGTAGTCTCACCAGCGAGGCCAGATCAGAGGCTATAGTGGTCTGAAGAGCTACTTCATGTCATTCAATGCTATTGTCCTACTCACTGTCTGGCTCAAAGTACTGCAGTGCATTGATGACAGGAATGTGGTTATCCAGTCTGGAAAAATCTCTCTTGACACAGAGGCATCCAATATCAATGCCTTAACAAAAGAGATGCTGGCTCTTAGAGATGGATGGGAGTCACTCCTGTCTGAGGCAACAACACAAATAGATGTTGCACCTCAGTTTAGCGAGGAACACAGTCGGCAAACGAAGAGATTCCATGATGAGACCTCTCAAGAGGAGACAGCTCATGACAGTGCAGCAACAGTGTTTTCTCACTGCTATGGACAGCATCATTAGTGATCTGGACACCAGGTTCCACACCACTGCAGAAATAGTTAAAGGGGAGGTAATAATGCCCTTTTCACAAGATGTCAAATAAATCTCTGATGTCCCCAGAGTGTGTATGTGAAGTTTTAGCTCAAAATACCCCACAGATATTTTTATATCGCATGTTAAAGTTGTTACTTTTTGAGGGTGAGCAAAAACGCACCGTTTTGTGTCTGTGTCTGACCAAATGTGAAAGTTGAGACTTTGTTTGATATCAAAAGTAGCCTGGTCTGTCCTGTGTGTCAGCGCGGTGTCAGTGTCCTCTCTGCTCCACGATGTATGTTTCACTGCATAAGAACATGGTGTGTGGCGTGAGAGCAGCGATTAAATATTGCACCAATTTTGTGATTGGCTGTTATGTGGTGTTGGGCCAAGCTTCTGATTGGGAGGCCCACCCTGGCTCCCCCGTGGAGCCGGACCTGAGCTACGGTGGCCGACTTAGGATCGGAAGATGTCGTCGTCTGAGTCAGCAGAGAGTAGCAAGTCAAGCAATGAGGTTTCTCTATATTATATTTTATATTAAATTATATTTACTTAATTATTCAGTAAAACCACATGTTATTGCGATTGTTATTTTTACTTGTTCATCATTGTGTTAGTCTTTTATTCACTGACTTTACCATAGCCTGTTTCCATGCTAGTTAGTATAAGAGCTATGGATAAGAGGGGAAATAGCTAACGTTACGATGTCCGAGGCGTCGTTCAGACAGCATGTTTTTCTCCACTTTTGCCGCGTCAGGGACAACCTGAGTGTTCTACTGCGTCTTTTTCTGCTGCTTCTCATTCAAGTTATGGCGCTTTTCCACTGCATGGTACGGTATGGTTCGGTTCGGTACGGCACGCTTTGGCGCTTTTCCACTGCATGGTACGGTACGGCTCGGTTCAGTACGGCTCACTTATGACGCATTTCCACTGCATGGTACGGTACGGTACGGCTCGCTTCGGCTCGCTTTAAATGGTACCTGGTCTGTTGAGGTTCCAAGCGTACCGTACCGATACTAAAATGTGACGTGAAAACACTGCAGATCACTGATTGGTCAGACAGAATCATCACTACCAGCGTCATTGTATTTACAACACGAGACACTAAACCCGCTAGATTTAAATAGCCAGTAGACAACAGCCAACACTGTAGCGCCTGTTTTAGAAGTATTTGCTTCAAAAAAAGAGTATAAACTTAAAAAAAGAAATGGCTGAATCGTGGTCAGTGGACGATGCAGACGTTCCTCTCGTTGGTTGCCGAGGAGCGGATGGGGAAACACGGAATGAAAAATTGACCTTCATAGAAGGGGGTGGCCGCGGTTATGTAGATATAAATGACTCATTCTAAGGTAATAAAAACATAACGGTTCATTAAGTGAGGTCTTTATACACCACTGAAAACATAGTTATGGATCTTATATTGCATTTATGTCAATAGATCATCAGAAATATCACACATTGCACCTTTAAGGACATTTTTATGGTGGCTTTTAATCTTACATCAAATAGTGAACTGCATACTGTATACAGACTTGCATTTACAAACCTGAGCCGAGTCTGGTGAAGCATTGAAGTTCTAGGCGGAGTCAATTACTCTCATAATAATAAATAATAACAATAATATTTAAATATACAGTATGCTGGCTTTCTCAAGCCAACATTATCCCTCAGAGAAACATCATCCAATTAATGTAATAATAACATTTTATTAGTTTTATAATAAAACTAATCAAATCAAGGCATACCGTGCTTTTCAACCAAAGGGATTTTAATGATCCCAAACCCTGCTAATTGTTGTCAGTATAAGGTACGTTTCGAGCTTCTCTCTCTTCCGTTTCTTTCTTTTCATGTGAACTGAGTTTCATTCATAAATTTAAACTTTAATTCTATTAAATTTTCATAATTATGTACATGTGTCACACACACACACACACACCAACATAGTGCCTTTTGATCTAAATAAAAGACGAGAGTGAATGTTACGGATATGTTATCATGGTGCAGTTCAGCCTATTATTGATTTTTATTTCCACTTCACTTTTATCCAAAGAGACGGAACTATTTGCACTGTATTTATCAACGGGACACAAGCCTACATCATACAATGCTAAAATAATCTGTCAGCATTTAGCTCACATTAAAAGGGTCGCTTGCAAGTCACAGCAGCACGAATTATGTGACAGCAACATAATATGCGTAGCTGACAGTGTTATTTTATTAAAGTGCTGCACTCGTGACTCTTATTCTGCCTGACAGAATTAAAAGGGCGTACTGAAGGCGGAGCGTTTTGACCAATCAGATGAAAGGGGTGTTTCAGCGCCACCCACATGTGCGAATGAAATATTGAACCCATAAACTGATTTATAAATCACAAATGAAAAATGAGAAATCGAGCAAAAATCTCTCATTTTCCGTTTTTTAAACTAAACGAAAAAACTAATAAACGAGCTATCTTTTCGTTTCTCGTTATTCCATTCCAAACTGGAAATGATCAAATTATCAAAACGTTCACGACCCAAATCCTTCACCAAGTTACGTACCATTATGAAGTAAAAAAATAAATTGTTGTTTTTTTAAACAAAACTTTTTTTGGTCAAAACTGACCGATCAGCAGCAGAGGGTTAATGTTACCTATGCTTTGTCAATGTTAAGATTCTTTATAAAAAGGGAAATAAAAAAAAAAGTAGACCATAAGCCAAACATTTTTCTATATCTCTTTTGAAATAAAGCTCTGGATCTGTTCTGAAGGTTATAGGGGAAAAGGTAAGAACTTATCATATTATGAAGGGATCGTTGTTGAATGTTTGTGCACTAGTTCCCTGCTGCTGTAAAGATATCGTAATATGTCAAAAACCATCCAGAAGTGAAAAGAAAGCCATTTAAATTAAATAACTGATCCACCAATATAACGACCAATATCAAACCAATATTTAAGAAAAAAAAAATGTGTGTTTCCAAGATATTCATTTATAGTAGCCGAGTAGTTGAGTCCTCCATTGTCATATGGTTTGCTAAAGGCTCCATGAATCTGCTCAGCATCTGCTGGTCCATCATAATGGTGGTTCATGACCAGCGCTCAATCCCAGAGTGTGTTACTGGTCCTAACCAGAGCACTAGCCACTACTGGAGCAGTGTGGGCCCAAAATACAGAGAATCACAGGACTTGAGGAAAACAAGTCATCTTTAATGTCCTTCTTGAATAGACACACACACACACACACAAATTCAAAAGCAGGGCTGAAGTCAAGTCACCTTTATTTATATAGCGCTTTTTACAATACAGATGGGTTCAAAGCAGCTTTACAGTGAGATGATAGTGTCATATCCAGCTTAAGTAAGTTCAGTGATGGTACATTTCTGTCGTAAAAAAGTTATTAATTTAGTTAATTTTATATATAAAACAGTGATGTCATCGTCCAGGTCAGTTCAGTTCTCATATAATGGTGTCAATGCAGGAGATCAATAATATTGTTGAATATTAGATGTCCCCAACTAAGCAAACCAAAAGCCAAAGGGGCAAAACTCCAGCAGTGACAGAATGGAGAAAAAAGCCTTGGGAGAACCCAGACTCAGTCGCTCAGTTCTCCTCTGAAGAAGGTGCAGATCCACAATGACTTAATGTCCAATAAAATAAAGCAAAGTTCCCAAACAAGCAGGTCAAAACTCAAAAGATCTGGGTAAAAAGTATCTCAAGATCAGCCAAACACAATCGATCTGCCTAAACTTCAAGACTGAGCAAAGATACAAACAAATGCTGGTCTTATATGTATACAACCACACTAATGAGTGAAGTTCACAACGTAATTTCGGGAGGAGTGAACGAACCCATCTAATCTTTCAAGTAACTGCCGGAGCATATAAGCAGCCGCTCACTTTGCTCTGGCCTCACCTTACTCTGGCCTCACCTTGCTCTGGCACCCAGTGTTCTGGCACCCGCTGTTCTGGCGTCCCTCCACCTCCCCAGCTCCACCTGCGTATTTTAGGCATCTTGCCACCATACTCATAATCTAAGCATTAGTAGTCCCACTGGGGGGTTTATCTCAGCTCGAGTTGAAGCTGCTTCCTCGAGCCCCTCCACTGCGGACAGCAAGCCAAACACGCCTAACCTTATTAGCTTAAAGATTATATGGGCAAAGGAGTGCGTGAATGAACAGGAAATCAGGAGGAAGTTGTGCAAGGTCTTGTGCTCAAGTTTCCCTCAGACCGTAGTGTGACAGGCTGACGAACTTGAACATTATAACCCCAACGTTTATCAGCACATTTTATGGAGAACAGCTTGTTTACTGTAAGCTCTGGCTTTTGTAAGACTGTTCACCACTCTTAAGGAAAATTAACCATGGTTTTGTAATTGATTACTGTAAGTATTGCCTTAGTTTTCCGACTATTATCACGAATAAATGGTGGATAACATCATATCTATAATAAAATAACTAAAAAACATACCAATGTGAAACGTCCTGTGGAATCCATGCTTGTAAAGTCTGAATGAAATCCGTTCTGGACGATCCTCTTGTTTTTTTAACATTGTCAGGGTCTGAATCAGGCTCGAAATGGTTTGAAACTGACGCCATCCTTATTAATATTTACACTAGAGCAGAACTGAGTGAACTCTTACAATCATATAACATCATCAGGGGACAACTAATATATTATCCAGGGAACAACATAAAACAAATGAACAAGGTTTCAAGTATTCTATACTTTTATTTCTTTATTTAGAATCTCAATTATTAAAATTTAAATTACTCAATAAAATAGTTTTTGAGTATTAAGTGTGAATAATATAGTTTCAGAGTTGCTCATTACTCTTAAATAACTGTCTCTCTAGTGCAATACCAATAAGCATCCCAATTTCTACAAATAAATATTTGTTAATCTTTTTTTTATTGAGGAATCCAACAATCCAACAGTTATTGTTACATAACTCTCATGATTCCAATATAAATGTGTGTATGTATATATATAAAAAAAAAACAAAGAAGAAGAAGGGAAATCTAAATGAAAACAGCACATACACAGAGCCAGACATAAACTACAGATAATCCCTCCCTCGAGATGAAGTCCTGCCACACTAATGAGGCGGTCGATGCTCAAACTGTGCTATTCATGCTGACAAGATAACAGAGGAGAGGAAACCAGATCTAATCAAAACTATCCAATCTGCATCTTAACCATTTCTTCCAACCCAAGTTTAACAGCTGAGATTTCTGTCTTTATCCAGAACCTTAGAATAAGTTTCTTTGCAGGAATGAGTCCACAGGACAGCGACTGTTGTTGGCATTTTTAAAGTGAAATGAGTTTATCCGAGATTGCCAGTAATATCATCAGATATGGATCAGGCTCCGATACACTGTAAATATCAGAGCGACCTCATCACTCTGACATTTATCACAGAGTGGGGAAACATCTGGAGAAATACTGTGTAGTTGTTTTACCATAGTGAAGACAAATATATCTTAAATGAACAGAATATTTATGATCTATTACTATGTATGAATTAGTAATCTTATACCCTCTGTATAAATTGAATTCTTCGATAATGAGTTATACAGTAGAGATGTGACTGACTCCACATCCAAGCCTCAAGAGATCATCAGAAGCAAGATTTTTCTCTGCGTGAGACCCTGATGTGTGGCGTGAGAGTGTGTGAAGAGTCTCACGCTGAAGGCCTGAGAGTTGGCCTGGACATTAGCATGTTTGTTGAGATACGGTCCTTCAGAAGAGATGTTGAACTGACCCGAGCCTCTGAGGTTATTACTAACCCCAAGGGGACGCTTCTGCCTCAGTCACTTGTCTTGTGACGTGAATCTGATTAAATATAATAAATACAGATGGCAGAGAATGACTGGACATTACCTTGCCGTTGCTGGGTGTGACCGGCTGTTTCAGGAGTTCATAAACACTGATGAGAGCCAAACAATACAGTTAGGCAATATCTGTGAGAACACTGTGTGCTTCAATTAAAGCAGCACTTTAATACAGAGCGGTGATTAAACCGACTGGAACTACTTTATTACACTGTTTTATTGCACACCTTCCAGCCAGTCAGAGTATTCAGACAGATAATGGGAGCACTATCAATATAAAGGTGACTTTACTATAACACTAGAAACAGAGGGTCAAGTCAAGGATTAATTGCATTTTGGGATGTAATATTATAGTAGTATGTCCTGCACAGCTTGACCACATAATAGGGCATCTACACAAAACTACCATCTCATGCATAAAGACAATGTGCATACAGTATATCAATCTATCTGAGTATTAATGAACACCACAGAACGAGTGTGTACGGAGAAACACACACACCGCTATGGGAGCTTGTTTCCGCCACGGAATAAAAAATAATTGACTTTTTCTCTCACAATTCTGACGTTTTATCTCAGAAATGTGTAATATAAAGTCGCAATTGTGTTATTAAGTCAGAATTGTGTGTTATAAAGTTGCATAAAGTCAGAATTGAGTTATAAATTCGCAATTACGTGATATAAAGTCAGAATTGTGAGAAACAAACTTGCAATTTACTTTTTTTCTCAGAATTTCATGTTTATATCAGAATTGCGTGGTATAGAGTCGCAATTGCGAGATAAAAATTCACAATTATCTGTGAAAATGTTTTATTCTGTGGCGGAAACGAGCCTCCACACATCTCAGACCTCACACGAGAGTGAAATAAACAGAAGTCTTTATTGAATTACAATTGTTTTATTGGCAAAGATAAACAGCTGTAGCTGAGATCCTCAAAATATATGTCACTCTAAAAGTATAATGTTGTGAATTTCATTTGAAATATGAAACAAAAGGTGCCATAGTTATTTCAATCAATCAATCTATAAAAGAACACGCCACTCTTGTTCGTTCCTTACACACACACACACACACACACACACACACACACACACACACACACACACACACACACACACACACACACACACACACACACACACACACACACACACACACACACACACACACACACACACACACACACACACACACACACACACACACACACACACACACACACACACACCTAAGAGAGTTGCTTCAACTCCTGAATATTCTGTAAAGAACTAGTACCATAAATCATTCAGCAGTGGTGAAGTCTTTCGTTTTGTGTTCTGTGTGTTATACATTTGACAGATATAACTACAATGATGGTTTGTTACGGTTGTTGTCCTGGAAAGTCTACTTAAATAACAAATCTTGAATGATAAGGTACAGAGGTCTTCATGCCACATCAGCATAAAAGCAGCATAAATCAGTCCAAATACAGTCAAAGACAACCATTACACGCTGTTCATCAGTTCGTTTCTGATATAATACATAAATAGTAGTTGGCAGATACAAAAATAGCCACTATTCCATCCCTCACGTTTCTCAAACAAGCCAGGCAACAAAATGGACACACCAGCCTCTTTACAGAGGTTTATTAAATGTTTAAATAGGAAACAGTGTAAAGAAATTATCCTTTAAAAAAAAAAGTCCTAAATGATGTGTGCAATAAATACAAAGCGACACCTTAATATGAGGCGGTATTAAGGATATCTCCGGAGCCGAGCGCGCTCCTCTTCACTTCTCCAGGGCCTTCTGCTCCAGGGCTTTCTGTGCTTCAGTGGGTTTCAGGATGTACTCCTTGTACATGGAGTAAACCACTCCTGCAACACACACACACACACACCACTGATCAGGCTTTACAGCAGGGTTACGGGTGAAGATGAGGAGAGATGAGGATGGCTGTGTTACCCAGAGTCATGGCTCCCACCACGAAGCCCTGCGCCGCCACACGCATGTGGATCAGGTGAACGGACATCTTCGTGTCTCCTCTGTTCTTCATCTTCATCAGCCTGTACGCCACGATGGCAAAGAACCCCAGCATCCCTGAACACACACACACACACCGTCACAGTCAGACCGACAGGGCCATGGCAGCGCAGTGCATTAGCCGATACCGATAATTCTTTATATTTGAAAGCCGATATATTGGCCGATAAATCTAAATTTTCAGATAATTTTGGAGAGCCTGATTACAGACACAGACGTCTCACCATTAAAGCCATGTCCCAAACACACGATTATAATGATGCTCTCACCTGAAGATCCTTAATCACCGTTTATTTCAGTCGTGTTGATTTGTGCGATTGCTAATTTGTGTATTTATTCTTTTATCCTTGTCTTTAATAATGCCTGAGATTTATCTAGTTAGTCTAGATGTTTTAATGGTATTTTTAAACCACAGGCAAACGCTCGTTGTGTAAGTGTTCTTTGGCCTGTTGATTTGTGCTCATGATAGTCAGCTACTATTAGATGTTTCACAATAAGACTTAAAATAAATGTGAATGATATCTAAGTTTTTACCTTATTGGAATCGAAATTAGGAATCTGAATAGTTCAAATTCAACCGATACTCAACCCTAAACAGTGCACATCTGAAGTGTCTCAGCTGGAGGAAATAATACATTATTTATCGGCTTTAATATATCTGCCAAATTTACTTATCGGGCCGATAATGATAACATGAATAATGAACATATATCGGCCGATACCGATATGTTGGCCGATATATATCGTGCATCACGAAGCAAAACCTTTGGGGTTTCACTTAAAGACGGCCTCGAAACAGAAGAGGATCTCCGCTTGCGCTCGACACACACCAGGGGAAGAGATAATGTGAAATAAAGTGATTGTAACAATACTTATGGGTAAGGAGATATAATGTGTTTGTTAATAGACTGTTATTAAGAGTGAAATATGAGATTTAACAGAGAGATACTGCACACGTTAGGTTAGGAGAGTTTACCTGCAGGGACAAACGGGTTCTCTTTGGCTTTCCTGATGAACTTGGACTCATTGTCTTCATATTCGACGGCGGTCATCTTGGCTAAAAGGCAAAAACAACACACCAAGATTAGATGAAAGGCCATTCTCTGACACTTCACTGCAGAACTCCGTAATTAAAACAGTAAATAAATGAAACAGAAAATAATAAAGTGATATATATCAGCCAATTAATCAAACGTGCTAATAAAGATCATTAAAGACACACACATACATATTAAGAGATTCATTAATGATCCATGTTATACTGTGAAACAGATTACATCATCTCCTACTATTACAAAAGAAGACTATTACATCTCCTACTGTTACTATTACAAAAGGAAGGTCTCGAGGCTTTATGTCATGTGTGAGTAGCAGCAAGACGAGGTTAATGACACATCCATCAAACACATCAACTTATAGCGACAGATTGAGGAAACCAGACACTTCTCTGAGTCACTGAGACAAAGTGATAGTCGTGCCATGATTTATGAAGGTCAAACGACGCACACAGGCCATTTAAAAAGTGAATTTACACTATTTTAACTAAATAAATGAGATTTATGTAATGAAATGTGAACAGCCATGACATTTAGATCTTATTATAAGCTTCAATTAAAGAAGATGCGACATTTCCTGCGATAGTTCAGAGATCAGATACTCTCTGAAAACACACTAAAATGTCGTCCTATGTTATTTAAACGTATTCTTTATACAAGCAAAGTACTCAGATAATAAACAAACCGTATATTAACCTTATAACGTACCTATTTGTGTGGTTTTCTGCTGCACACTGGACTGAAGCTGCTCTTCTGTGCCGGTTACTGCTGTGCGTGACTGACAGCGTGCACGGGAACACGATGATGTAACATATCTTACGTCAATGTGACGCAGGCAACTTTACAAAATAAAAGTCTTTTTAAAATGACTGTTCGGCGTAACTGTTAAATTAAACAACCAGACCGGTATACGTTGTATATTTTATCCCAAAAGAAATGAAAATAAAATTAGACCATTGAGAAACCCATTTATTTGTTTATGAAATCATGTATTTCCATCTGAACTTTTATTTTGCAGAAATCTGCGGTTTCAAACGAGTTCCTTCTCAGTGAGGGGGCGTGACCTCTAGGGGCGTGACCACAGTCTAGGGGCGTGACCCTCGCGTGCTGTACGTGTACGCCAGAGTTCAGGTGAGGTCAGCGTCGTCATCAACAAATTACAGCCTGTAATTTACCTTTTACCTTCAGGAAAGGGCGTTTATCTTTGTCCCAACTTGTCCTTTATTTTTTGCATTTTTTTAACTTCATTTTTATTTGTTAATAAATTCACATTAGGTTGTGTTTTATTTGGATCATGTTTATGGTATTTCATTGAGGTATTTCCCTGTTAAACAAATGACAAATAAATAGTATATTTACTGCATCGTTATACTGAAACCTGCAGTTCTTCTGCTGCTTGTGTTGATCAGGGCACAGTATGTTTCATTTCGTCCACTGATGTTATAAATGAGGTTGAATACATAAATAGGCTACTAGGTGTCTGAACTCAAATATGACCATATTCAGTGTTATTTACAACATGAACATATTCAATGCGCTGCATCTGTAATGAGTCGCTAGAAGGATTATAGTTATAAGGATGATTTAACGAAATGAAAGGATGCAAAGTCATGGTGAAATGTGCAAGAACAGGTTGTTCCCAGAGGCGTAGAGGACAGGCACGTATTTTAAATCAAATAGGTTAGAAAGGGACTTCCCTTCTGATTAAAGTAAACCCACAGTTGTGGGTGGAGTAGGCCTAATGAGCACAATTATGCTTGTTTTATTGGCACAACCCCATCTGTAAATATGGACTTATTAAAAAATACAACAGCACCAGCTCAAACTTAAGTTGTTGACAGAAACAAACATCCGCGTATCAGTCGCATTTTATTATTACATTCAAAAATAATGTAGGCTACAATATTTAATGTATTTAAAGCGAAACTGAAACTGGCATTGATCCTCTCTTTCGGCACGAATCCAAATTTGTATATATTCACATGAATATGCGAACATGCAAATATCCGAACATGTATTTGGATGCTAAACTATCATTTATGATGTAAACAAGGCTTTATACTTCACTAGTGTCCCAATATCCACGTAAAACAGTAAACATCCTTCACATCCACAAAAATATGTTGGAATAACACCAGTGTGACTGTATGGTGGGGCTCACGACCGGCACAATAACAGACCATTTCAATTTAGCGAATAACTTTTTCTCTGTTTTATTTTTTTCATTTTGATGATGAATAATGCTAGAACTGAAATGTTTGGCGCTGTGAAAACTTCCAAATATTCTGTCATTTATGGTCTTACGAGTAACATCATTCACAAATGTAAAGGGTGTATTTTGTGTAAATTCGAAATAACTACTAAAATGAGTGCTTTTGTAAAACGGACGCTTTCTGCGTCTCGGTGTCCGTGAACTGGAGCATGATGGCACTAAAATGAACCGAAACTCGAAAGCGAATACTTGCCTCACAGACATGAGAACTACGTCTATAAAAAAGTGTCCACTTTTGAGCAATAACGTGTTTTGCTTATTTTACATTAAATGCACTATAGCCTATAAGTAACGTTGGAATATAAATCGCAGCACGTTTCAGATTATTTAAATACGCTACTCGTTTAAAATAAGTTTAGGCAAATTATTTTGCGGACCCCATTTTAAGAAACCTCGATTTAAATAATACAAGTTTTAACTGGAACTTTGCGCAGTAATGAGACAGTAACAGTCTAGAACAGTATACATATGAGATTAATAAGTACCAACTATCTCTTCATGGATGCATGAAGTTATTTGTGACCATTCAGTGCTTGAACAAGACGCTTTAGACTCTTCGCTTTGGAGTAAACGTAGGCTTTTTGTCATGACCAATTTAAATATTTGAGGTTGCATTTAATTTCCCACGCATGCATGTTTTCCAGATACATATGCAACAAGTATCCAAAACATTTTCATTAATGTGTCTGCTAAAACAAGACAAACATCAGTATGTTATATTGATAGACTAAGAACAATACATGAAGATTATATTATGTATCTGAGAATAAACACACACGTTTTTGTGCTGGTATCTTGGCTGGTTTGGTTTAGGCCTGTCATGAATATTTTCATATTCTTCATATTCTCTGTGATGTTTGGTCAGGTCATTGCAGCGTGTCACGGATTGAACATGGCCTTGAGTTAATAAATGCATTTACACACAGAGACTGTTTACTGACATAAGAGTTTATTAAGATTATCGATCGAAATGAGTGAATGCCTGTTTTGCAGTATTGTTTGTCCCCTTATTTTAGAGGTCCGACGGGGAAATGGTGGCGGGAATCTTTGGTTCCACTAGGATTAGAATCTACCACTTATTAATTGAGCATGGGTGTTTCAGGGACAACGCGGGAAAAATGTTGCATAAGAGAGTATAAAATCTATTTTGAACAGTATGACAAAATGTTTCTTCTAGACTTTCTATTTATGGGAAAAAGTGTAAAGTGTTGTATGTGAGTTTGTCCCTCCCCATGGGGTAATGGTGCTCGTCTGTGTTTAATGCAGGTACTTTGTACTTTATTTTTGTGGAGGTTATTTTTTGGAAAATGTGCATTTGGCGTTATTGTTTTTGAATCTAATTTGGATGTTTTTGGATGATTTTTCCCCTTTTATGTTTAATTTTAACATTAATGTTATATATTTGGGTTAGGATTTTTCTTTTCATGATTTTGCACGTTTGAATAAATATTCATTTATACTTCAGACTTTTTGTATTCACTCTGTCTCTGTTTAATTGGGCCACCCATTTTTTTTGGTGCCCATTGCTGGGTTCCTATTACACAGCGACAGAAAACTATTTTTCTGTTAAGGGTCAATATTTGCCTCCCAATTTTATTCCCAGGTGTATTTTAACCTTTATAAAGCCTTTTTTCTAACCTCGTCAAATTTAAGCATAATCTTTTATGTCAAATTCCTACATTTAATCTATAAATGTAATTAGAATAATAAGAAACTATTGGGATGTTCCAGTCAAATGAAACCAGCTGCATCTGAAGTGCTTTTGGTTACACTTTATTTTAAGGTGTCAATGTTACAGTGAAATTATACATTAATAATAAATAGTAATAATAATTAACTACTACTATTGTATAGTCTTTTATCCTCTACAGTAAAAGACCTGAGTGTTATACTCGATTGCAACCTGTCTTTTGAAATCATATTTCATATGTTACAAAAACAGCCTTTTTCCACCTTAGAAACATTGCTAAGCTACGTAATATGCTATCAGTTTCTGATGCAGAAAAGTTAGTTCATGCATTCATGACCTCGAGACTGGATTACTGTAATGCTTTATTAGCTGGTTGTCCTGCATCCTCAATAAACAAGCTACAGTTAGTCCAAAATGCCGCCGCTAGAGTTCTTACGAGATCAAGAAAATATGATCATATAACACCAATTTTATCATCACTGCATTGGTTACCTATAAAGCTCCGTATTAATTACAAGGTATTGCTACTGACTTATAAAGCCCTAAACGGCTTAGCTCCAGTCTATTTAACGGATCTTCTATCGCCCTATAATCCATCGCGCTCTTTAAGATCACTAAATTCAAGGCTTTTGGTCATACCTAGGATATCCAGAACCACCAAAGGAGGGAGAGCATTCTCACATTTGGCTCCAAAACTCTGGAATAGTCTTCCTGATATTGTTCGTTGCTCAGACTCGCTCTCCCAGTTTAAAACTAGATTGAAGTCGCATCTCTTCAGCCAGGCATTCATATAATCCTACAGTTCAAACTACAATCCGGCCTCTAGCTCATAAATGCCAGAGGAGAACTGGCCCCCGACTGAGCCTGGGTTCTCCCAAGGTTTTTTTTTTTTTCTCCATTAGGTCACCTGATGGAGTTTTAGGACACCATTAGGTCACCTGATGGAGTTTTAGGACACCATTAGGTCACTTGATGGAGTTTTAGGACACCATTAGGTCACCTGATGGAGTTTTAGGACACCATTAGGTCACTTGATGGAGTTTTAGGACACCATTAGGTCACTTGATGGAGTTTTTCGGTTCCTTGCCACTGTTGCCTTTGGCTTGCTCAGTTGGGGATATTTTGGGGATATTTAATTTAATTTCATCAATCAATAAATTCCTCTTGAAACAAACTTTGTTGTATTATTTTAATTTAATACTGTGAAGCTGCTTTGATACAATCTGTATTGTGAAAAGCGCTATACAAATAAACTTGACTTGACTTGACTATTGGGTTAGGATTAGGGTTTGGGGAGAGTTGCTTGTAATTATGCACAATATATAGGAATTACTGTAACTATACATGTAACGTGTAACAAGGACACTATAAAATAAAGGGTTACACTTTATGTTAAGGTGTCATTGTTACAGTGTTATTATATATTTAAGTACTGAGCAATATTAAGAAATTACTGTACATGTACTTACTACAGGGTTAGGGTATGATTTGGTTAGTAATTATGCATAATTTACTGTTATTACTATGGTAAGTATATGTAACAAGGACACTGTAAAATACAGTGTTACCAATAAAGTGTTACCGTGCTTTTCATTTACATAATTTATTTAATGCATCTCAGGTTGTAGTAATGCATTTACACGTGAAGCATGCTGTCATAATACTAACCAATCAGACCTCAAAAGTACCACGTTTCTAAAGGAGCATCTTTACACTATAACCTGTTACGAAACACATATTTCATGTAATTTTAGTCAGCAGTTAATCACATGCTAGCACAAATTACAACCCTGGCTCTCTTAGGTTTTAGTTGCAAAGAAAGGTGTGAAGAGTAAAAGGAAATTTCAAATGTGATGCTATAGAAATAATTTGGACTTATAATAAAGTAACAGAGAGAATGGTAGTTTACATTTCAGTAGTTTTTATTGTTTAAATTGCTCCATATAAACACAATCAGATCAAATATTAATTCATTATAGGCAAAATATATGATTTCTACTTTGAAATTAGTAGATGCATGTCGATACCAAGTTAGCAGACGATTCAGATAAAAGAGTACTTGTTTCTAATTTTGTAATTGGCTTTGTGCGGCAATGCTTGTAACATTTATTGGATAGAAGTTAATAAGTGTAAATGTAAAATGTAAATAAAACATGCAAAAAGGAAAATATTTGGAAACAATCTCATATACGAAATAAACCAAATTAGGAAGATGAAAACATTACATCATGACAGATCTATAAATCCCCCTTGTGTAAATAATGAAAAATACCATTACATTAACAATCTAAAAGACATCTTAAACACCCAAGAAAATATATCAGTGCTAGTGAAAGTAAGTAAAATAAGTTGTGTTTAAAACAAGTCAATCTACATTCTGTATCCCAAACCCATAATGAAATCCTCCTGATTAGAAAATCCTACTTAAATTTAAATTGTACACTCTAAGCTTAGGCATCACGACTAACTGTATAGCTAAGATGAGGTGAAGCTGTAAGAAACAGAGGAGGTGTAGTCAACACTGCCTCTGCGTGATCCACTTCTCGAGCCAGTGCGAGATCCGGTGCGAGAGCCTGGTCCTGACGACACGTTGTACGGGCTGCTTATGCCTTTAGTTGACATGGAGGTAGCCTGGAGCATCTTCATGCCATTGTTCTCCTCCACCATGCAGTTATCCATTGCCTCTTTGTATGAGATCTTAAGTTTGGTTTTAGGACAGGTGAGGTTCTTAATGTAGTTCCTCGTGTCCTGCAGCTTTTGTGCCCCTCTGCCGTCAAGCCATCCTCTCCGGATAGACTCCTCGATGCTCAACCGGCGGCCATTTTCTGGCTCTATAAGTCCACCGGTCAGGTACTGGAACTCCAGAAACCTCTGCCCTGCCTCGTAAGGCAACCACTTTTCCTTCATGGCCTCAGCGGCAGAAAGTCTCCTCTTGGTCTTCACATCCTCAAAACCTGCATACGCCTTCTGTGCTGGCTTTAGCTTGACAGCCATGTCTTCGTCAATAATGCTCTGTTGTACAGCGTCATTCAGAGAGAGTCTCTGGCCAGTGGAAGGATTTACAATTCCTCCAGTGCAAACCTGGGCTTCCAAGAGCCGCTGGGCGGTGAGGTTGTCCAGTATTCCCCGCCGCTGTGCCTCGGGGATGGTTATCTTCTCTAGAGTCTCTGAATCAAAAATGGCTCCCACGGGGCTCTGGTCATCAAAAATATCAGATGGAGGGGAGAGTGTAATGGATACACTAGCAAAGCGTTTGCGGACGGTTGGAGATGATGGCGTGGGACTACTGCAAGTAGCAACATCCTCAGGACTGCTGGAGCAGATGGCGAGCTCCGAACTACTGCTTTTACTTGTGATCAGAGCTGCAAACTCAGTGAGTGTCACAGTCCCGGCACGGTACTTCTCCAAGGTTTGTCTATCTATAATCCCCCTCTCTAGGGACTCTTGAATGTCATATTGGTTTCCAGTTTTGCGATCAACAAGCAAACGTCTGCTTCCGTCAGAAGATTCGATAGTGATCTCCTCCCACTCGCACTCTTGTTCGGAAAGCTCCAGAAAAGTGTCGTAGTCGATCAACTCTCGGTGGAACGCTTCTCGTACGGTCATCTCTTTTCCGGTGTCAGGGTCTACGATCACCACTCTCCTCTTGCGAAGTGTGTTCTTTTGAGAGGTGTTCACCGGCTTCGGCTTCTTCTTGTCCTTCAAAGGCAAAAGGATGAGCCCAGTCTTAGGATCTGTGATGCATCGCTTTTTCAAATCCAGATACGTGAGGTTTTCATGGGTGTTGGGGTCAAAGAAACCTTTGGTGTCGTCGCCATCATACGACAAAATCTCATTCATTTCACGGTCAAAGTAGCCTTTCCTGTACGCCACTTCCACATCAATTCGATGGCTCCCTTTAGGATCTATGATGCCGCCACTGGCAATCTGAGCTTCCAGCAGTCTAATTCCATGACCTTTCTCTATGACCTCCTTATCAATAGCTTGAAAGAGTGAGATTATGTTTCCTGTGGCAGGATCTTTGTATCCTGTCACGGCCTTCTCAGCAGAGAGTAGCTTGTCTTTAAACTCCTTTCCCACAAGAGCTCTCCTCCACGCCTCTTCCACCGTCATGCAGACATTGTTGACCGGATCAATTATGAAACCAGAGGCAGCCTGGGCCTCCAGGAGCTCCAGTGTGGTTCCCCGTCGAATCAGACCTTCTTTCATAGCCTGGTAAAAGGGCATGACCCTATTCTTGGCCTCATCGTAGATACCAGCGATACACTCAGAGCCACCCAGGTACGATCGGAGTCTGTACTCGATATCTTTGCCTGTTAGTGTTCCTTGGTTTATTTTATCCAAATCTGTTTGATCAAGCAAGTCGGAATCCACTAGCTCCGTGAGCGAGACCTCTCCACGCAGACCTTTCACTGTGATTTTCTTGACGCCACCGTCACCGACAGGCTTTGAAATCTCATCCGTCTGCGTATTCTTACAGGATGCGCACGGACGCTGTTGCAACCTCCTCAGTTCAATTTCCAAAGTCTCCTTCCTTCGGGAGAGCTCTAAGATTTCCTTGTCCGAGGTCAGAAGACGACTCTTGTAGCGTTCTTCCACACTCCTCAGCTCAGCGGTCAATCTTTGGATCTCACTCAGAAAGGAGGCCCTGTCTCTCTCAACTTTGTCTTTATCTACCTCACTCTGTCTGATCTGCCCCTCTTTTAACTCGTATTGGCTTTTCCAGTACTTGAAATCCTTGGTAAGTCGATCAACTTCATCCTGGAGACGCTGCTTCTGCTTCGTCTCAGATTCCAAGGAGAGTTTGATGCGCCTGAGCTCCTCTTCATATCGCTGCTGCTTGTCTTTGTCCTGTTGCGACAGCTTCAGTTTGATTAAAAGACTATCTCTCTCTTGCACAATCTCTTTGTAGTTGGCATCAGATCGCTGGATGATCATGGAAGTCTGGAAACAGAAAGAGAAATATTTCTGATTATGATTCATTTAGAGGATTTAACACGGGAAATATTTATGTATCACACAATTAAAAAATGAATGAAAAATGGTTAGAATAAAACAACAAAAATTAGGAGACTAGAGAAAATATGCAAAAAGATTGCAACCATGCAGTGTTATGCAGAAAACGTGCTTTCAAAGGTCATTCAAACATTATGCAGCAAAGCGTTACCCAGCAAGCCATTGTGATATAACTTTAAATGGTGATGTATTTTTGATTCAACTGATTTAGAAAAAAAAAAATCAGTTGTGTCGCTCATAAAAAAAATACCTCCGTGAATTGCTTTTGGATTCGGGCAATTTCCACCCTTAAACTTTCCCTCTCTTTAGTCAGTTCATTGATTAGTTCCTGCAGTTCCAGCGCTCTGTTATTGCTGGTTTGCAGCTGGAACTGAATGGCAGACAATCGGGAAGCACTTTCAATGTCGATGGTGCTCAGGCTTCTCTTCACATCGTCTCGCTCCAGTCGCACACTCCTCAGTTCCTCCTCAAGCCGCAGACGCTCCTTAGTAAGATTCTGAGTGAGGCTCTGCAACTTATCAATCTCGCTGGTGTTCTCATTTAGCGCACGAGTCTTCTCCTCTATGGTCTTGTAGAGGGAATCGTTTCGTTGATTGGCCTCACGGACAAGTGCCTGTTCCCGTAGAAGCTGCTGCTGCAAAGCCTTCAATTCTGCATTCACTTTGGTCAGACTCTCTAAGGTGATTTTGTACTCCTTCTGGATTCTCTGCAACTCCTCTTTAGAGCTGCGAAGCTCCAGCTCATACTTGCGTCCAGAAGAACTTTCCTGCTCTTGATGGACCCGTAGAGTGGTGATGGTAGTGGTGTATTCTCGGCACATCTGGTTCACCCTCTCTAGCTCCGTTTCCATCCTTTTCCTCTTCGTGAGGTCATCCTGATTATTCCTCTTCTCCTTCTCCAGTTCAGCCTGCAACTCGTTCACCTTGGACTGCAGTTCACCGATGCGACTCTGCAGTCTGGTGGCATTCTGTTCCAACTTGCTCTTTTCATTTTTTTGCATCTCCATCTCTCTCTTTACCACCAGGAGCTCTTGCTCAGAGATCTTTAACTTGTTAATGACCTCAGTTGTTGAAGTTTGCTTAGCGAGTATCTCAGCCTGAGACTGTCTGATGCTATGATTCTCGACCTCCATGGCTTTCCTCCGTCGGGTCTCGTCTTGTAGATTCTGGGTCAACAAGGTAATCTCACGGGCCCTTTCCTGAGCAACTCTGTTGGCCTCTGCCAGTTCCACCCGGTGTCTTGTTTCAGTCTCTTCCCTTTGATGCATTATGAGCTGGATATGTGTCTCCAGTTCCCTCTTGCTCCTGCTTTCCTCGCTCACCGAAGACCTCTGCTGAAGTGCCTCCTCTTCTGCTTTCCTCCGTGCCGCTTCTGCGTGGGAGAAAGAAAGCTTCACCTTTCTAAGTTCATCTTCGAGGTCTCTTTTCTCAGAGGCTAACCTCTCCATCTGAAGCCTCAGAGTTGCCGATTCCTCATCCTTCTGCTGTGTTGACTTGAGGATACTGGTCTTGGTGATGTGGATCTCAGATTCAAAATTTTGCTTTAGGCTATTAATGTCCTGGCTCAACTGTGATCTTACCTTTGAGGTCTCAGCTTCTGCTGCACTTCGCCGGGAGGCCTCATCCTCCAGCTGTAATCTCAGTCGCTCAATCTCTCGCTCTTTGTCTTTGATGGCCCTTTCAAACTGGCTTTTGGACATGCTGAGCTCGTCCAGTTCCTTCTGTCTCTTGCGGATAGCAAGCTCGTACTCGTCCTGCTGGGTGGTGTACCGCTCCTCAGCCAGCCTCCGCTTGCGCTTCTCCTCCTCAATGAGAAACGTGAGGCGGGACATCTCGTCTTGTAAGCCCTTCAGCTGATTCTGGGTGCTGTCCAGGCTTTCCTGAGTAACATTGCACTGCCTAGCCTGGGTTCTCTTCACCTCCTCCATAGACATAAGCTGCTCTTTGGACTGGGTCAGCTCCAGCCGATAGTGAGTCAGACTATCCTCCAGTGACTTGTTCTTCCGGGTTTGATCGTCAAGGTTCTCCTTGTGACGTCTCAGATTCTCCTCCAAACACTCAATTTCAGTCTTCCATCTCTAATTAAAAAAGAAAATTCCATATTAAGTAGTGGTAGTAAACCAAAATGAATTAAATACTTAGTGAATGCAATTTAACCCTGCCAAATATTTCTCACTTCTAAGAAATCATTTGAGCATTGTACTTCATTCTTGTTTCCTGTTTGTACTACACTTGGCATCAGCACTACTAATATGCAGCCTTGACCCTATATGTAGTGACTGATCTGTAGTGTCCTAAACAAGTGTCCTTCAATCTAGCACTGTGAAAATCCAGCTTTTAATGTTGTTTATATGTCTATGTGTTATTTAAATATGCTTTAAGACAAACCATGTTCAAATTCATAAGTCGACACCATTGCTGAGTATTTTCTCCTTAAAACTGCAGTGAACCAAAGACAGTCTCAAAAACACGCTTTGAAATCACTGGTGTTTCTGACGTCACAAACTACCTTGTAACCAATCAGATCAACGGGTGATCGTCAACGAGAGGATCTCTGAGCTGAGTGAGTGAGTGGAGGCGGAGCTCATGTGCATATTCATAGAGCCGCGCATGCTAAATGAGGCAAGGGTGTCGAGTTACATTCAAGCAATTTTAAGGCATGAAGAATTTTTTTTTCAAGGAATGAGTTTTAAAGGATACAATTATTGACTATAGGGGGACTTTAAGAAGTATAGTAGTTTTCTCAACCACCGGTTTTACTATTTACCACTTTTGCACTTTGTGCACTTCACATTCACATTCATAGTCTTCAAACAAATGACTTGTAAACGTAAAGAAAACATTCTACATTATATAATTCAGAGATTCCCAAACTACTTTTTTTGTCTGTTAAGCTCCAAATGCTATCCCTACGTATACTATTTTTACTTAAATTTTAAATGTAAACCTCGTACAAACAGTTATTTTAGTATTTTTATAGTTGTATTAATATTTTGAAAAAGCTTATATTTTAGTTTTCATGTTAATGTTTTAGTAATTTCGTTATGTGCTTTTGCCATATTTTTATTAGTAGTAGTAGTAGTATTGCTATTTAGGCTTAATTTATTTTCATTTCAGTTCAACCTTTTTCAGTTTATTGCAAAAGCAACATTTCTAATTTTCGTTTATTTTTTCAACTAATATTTATTTTTTCAACAAATACTTTTAATAGTATTAGTTTTACTTAACGTAAATACCCCTGCTTACGAAAGCCTATCAAATCAATTCATGTATATGTAATTTGGCATCTCATTAACTCCATGCTGTCTCGTATATTATATTATCTGGAAAGATATATTCACAACACATCTTGTCTGAGTCACAACGCTTACCGTTAAGTCCTCCATGTTTTTCTGCATTTCCCCAAGGAATTTGGTGTAGTCACTTGCACGTGTCAAGAGCTCTATGTAGTGTGACTGCAGCTCCGTTGCCTTTAGTGAAACAGTTATAAGTCAGTGAAGGCATGTTGAGTACGGATACACTCAAAATGAAGTTAATCGGGGGAACTGTGATGTTAAAGAGTTAGTTCACCCAAAAATGAAAATCATCATTTACTCACCCTAAAGTTGTTCCAAACCAAAGAATTTCTTTCTTCTGCTGAACACAAAAGATGATATTTTGAAGAATGTCAGTAACCAAACAGTTGACGGGACCCATTGACGCCCATAGTACCTTTTTTTCCCCATAAATGTCCAGCAACTGTTTGGTTACCCATATTTTTCAGTATCTTCTTTTGTGTTCAGAAGAAGAAAGAAACTCATACAGGGTTGTAACAACTTGAGGGAGAGTAAATGATGACAGAATTGTGATTTTTGTGTGAACTGTCCCTATAGTTGACGAAGGTTTGGTTACCTCCTGCCTGAGTTCAGTGGTTGGAGACTGAAGCATAGTCTTCTTGATGGGAATGTTGAGCAGCGTCTCCAATCCTGCGCTGTAGGACGCCAGCTGGAGCTCATAGTCCTGTCAAAACAGTGTTCTGGGACCTCAGCCTTCTGCAACGTTTCTACATGTACTTGTAATAAGCAATACAGCAAATATCAGTCTCACCTTTATGGAGGCAGCACATGTGTCTGAGTCTTTGACCACATCATCCACTTTTTCTTTCTTTCCTTTTATCTCGGAATACAGCACCTGTTCATTGACAAAATATTTTTCTCAATAGGACATATTTTATCCAAGTCAGGGTTACATAATTAACTGGAAAAATAAAATAAAATTGTGTACAAAATTATTTTACTTAAGACTTTCAAACAGTTATTTCTCATTTTCATTTATAAAATAAACTTATAAAAAAAAAACTAACAAAATACATGGGCTAATGCTCATTTTTTTTGACACAAAACAATAACAAAAACACATATCAGTTGGACTGACTTTTTGCTGTTCCAGGTGGTGAATTAAATTTTCCAAGCTGCTGAATTTAGTAATCTGTAAGGCATCCTGCCGCTGACGTGTTTCCTGAATCCATTTGTTGATTATGGAGCTTGTTTGCTTGTAGTGATTCAGCTGTTTCTCCTGTTTTTCCAGGTCCCAGACCCTGACAAACAAGCAAGGAATGGATTACAACTATAAATTTGCTGTGATGCTTTCTACAACAGTCATGCATGTTGAAATTCAAGACATGTCAGAAGAAGCAGCTCCACATCTCTCCACACCTGCTATCAATCTGAGTCACAATCCTGCGCCAGCGGTCAGACATCTGTCCCACGAGCTCGGAGTATCTGGACAGGTCGACGTCACACTGATGGAAAGATTTGTCGATTTGACCGTTCCAGTGAACAGCCTTGGACAGCTCCGACTCCATAGCCTTCAAAACGCCCTTCTTCTGCTCCAGATCTGCTTTCATTCTCTGCATGGCACAAGACATCACATTAAATAAGACATATCATGTGACATACTCTATCATTTCGAGTCACAATGAGCCATGTGTGGAGACATGCGAAGAAAGCTCTCTTAAAAGGCATTATAAATAACCTCTTAAAGTTAGGATAAATTCAAACTTGTCTTATATCCCAAAAGTTAAGATATTCAATGAGTTTACTGGTGTCACGATTTTCCCTGTGTTTTGTGTGTTCTGTGTTCTAGGACTTTCCAGTGTTTACTTCCTGTGATTAGTTCCTGTTTTACTTTGTTTCTATAGTTACCCTTGTTGGTTACCGTAGCGATTGATTTCTATCACCTGTGCCTTGTTAAGGCCCTGATATACTCACGGCGAAGTTCTTCTTTGTTCTTCGTTTAGGGGTAAAGAAAAAGTTTGAAATACGTGAGCAGCGGTTTACTGTTAGCAAACATCCGATCTGGATTCAGGTTATGATGACAACCATCATTTAAATTATATTGTGGAAACAATAATTCTATAGGTAGATTGCATAAAACTCAAAATGTGTTTAGGGTCAAAATGACTCTAAATGATGGATCGGGTCTCATACACACACCGATTAGAATAAAGACAAGGTGTCATATTAAGAGTTAAGATATATAAACTCAAATATTAAGTTTACCTTCAGAGTCGTACGGTATCTTTCCACTTCATTAAGATCAAGAGAAGAAGTCTCTTTTTCTGTGAGACGAGCCTCGTGGACTTTGATGATGTCCTCAGCCTGCAGGAGGCTCTGGATCAGAGCTTGAAGAGCAGTGAGCCTGGAAACACACACAAACACCTATGAAACACTACTCATTATTATTGCATAGGTTCATTTCCCAAGTCTCTGCTCTGATTGGTCAGATGGCCCAGTTTTCTGTTGTAATTGGTCTACTCTGCTCTGATTGGTCTGATGGCCCAGTCTGTTGTGTTTGGTCTACTCTGCTCTGATTGGTCAGATGGCCCAGTTTTGTGTTGTAATTGGTCTACTCTGCTCTGATTGGTCAGATGGCCCAGTTTTCTGTTGTAATTGGTCTACTCTGCTCTGATTGGTCAGATTACCCAGTCTGTTGTAATAGGTCTACTCTGCTCTGATTGGTCAGATGACCCCGTCTGTTGCGATTGGTCGACTCTGCTCTGATTGGTCAGATGACCCATTCTGTTGTGATTGGTCTACTCTGCTCTGATTGGTCAGATGATCCAGTCTGTTGTGATTGGTCTACTCTGCTCTGATTGGTCAGATGACCCAGTCTGTTGTGATTGGTCTACTCTGCTCTGATTGGTAAGATGACCCAGTCTGTTGTGATTGGTCTACTCTGCTCTGATTGGTCAGATGACCCAGTCTGTTGTGATTGGTCTACTCTGCTCTGATTGGTCAGATGACCCAGTCTGTTGTGATTGGTCTACTCTGCTCTGATTGGTCAGATGGCCCAGTCTTTTGTGATCGGTCTACTCTGCTCTGATTGGTCAGATGACCCAGTCTGTTGTGATTGGTCTACTCAGCTCTGATTGGCCGGAAGAAACTCAAGACTACAATGGAGCCGTTTCAGGGAGTTCAGAAACACGGACAGTGATATAGAGAAGAACTGGAACTTTGCAGAGCTTGTTCATTACACACTAAAGAAAGATGAACATGAAGAAAAGCAGAATAGGTCCTTGTTAAATGTTCTTGCCTCTGGATATATGCGGCTGAGAATCCCTGCAGACTGCCCAGTTTCTGGTTGATGAGGTCCAGCTCAGAGCGCAGGTACCGCGTCTGCTCTTGGTTAGTGCTTCCTTCCAGCTCTCTTAAGATCTTCTCCCTCAGATGCAGGTACTCGTCCTGGATGGTGTCCAGATCATGATGTACACCCTGACAAAACAGATCGTTATGCAAATGTACTTAGTAAATAAAAAATGTACTTGCTATATGGTTATGAGGCAACTGTTATGCTGGAATAATAATGCTGGAAATCCAAATATTAGCTGATAATTGGATTGGCCAGTATATTGGTCCATCACTGGTTGTTCCAGCAGACTATGCCACTGGTAGTGGAGTTTCAGTGTGTGACTGTACCTGCAGCAGCACAAGTCTTTGAGAGCACTCCTGTACACCGTTCTCCTTCAGAGGCACGTGGAGATGCTGAATCAAGCCGGCCTCCGCTCCCTCTAGTCTGCGTCTGAGAGCGCTCAGGTCTGACATGAGATTGACATTCAGCCCCGAGGAGACCGTCTTCCCAGTCGCCGGCACCACTGGTTTATCAGTCTTCGTCACCACCGTCTTCACATTTGTCACCACTCCAGTTGTCCCTCCTTTATCTCATGAAAGACAAATACAACTCCTTTGTAAAGCAACAGTAATTAAATGAGCTCATCCTAAATCATGGATGGGCAACTTCAACACTGCAAAGCGGTGACTTGTTCACGATACAGCACTAGCCTCACGTACCTTATTGCTTTTATAAAACGGTTACCAAACAATACAAATTTTAAAGCCAAAATATATGTATCAAAGCAACTTTCATGATGTAAATTCACTAAAAGCCTTCCTTCCGCTGGAAAAAGCAGTCCCTGACCATGAACAGCAACAGAAGTTACATTATTGCACCATTGGATGGCGACAAAGGCTGTCTTTATGAGTGAGTCAGTCAGTCAGAAGACTTTTATATTGACAGTAGGGATGGGACGATTACCGGTTTCACTATAAACCACGATAAAATGTACTGACGGTTAGTATTATCGTTCAAAATTTAATTATCATTAAAACCGTGTTTGATTATCGCGATTTTAATAACTCACTGTAAATCCTGTCCAGCCAGCAACAGTCTGACGCAGGCGCAGCGCGCAATGTTGTTGTTTTTTTATTCGAGAATGAATGGCGGAAGGCAGAGACCGTGCTCGGGAGATTTTTCAGCCTTTTAAGAGGACCAAATCTGAGGTGTGGTCATATTTTGGCTTTTTACAAAAGTCCTGAGTGAAACTTAATCGAGGATGGTCACTACAATAGGGGGGAAACACTTCAAATCTGCCGAGTCCTCTTGTGTGACCATCACCCACTGTTTATAGCGAACGCAAGGCATGTTAACTTACCCAAAACTACGTCTGGGAAATAATTGGGCACAAAATGTTGTTTTGAGTTGAAATATTTTATCTCACTCACTTGAAATAAACGTGAAGCTTCCGCGAAGAAAAGTTCGCAGCAAGTGGCTTTGAGCCAAAGACGAGCGAACAAGTTCAAACAAGACTATCATTGTACACTTAATACACCGATTTTTTTTTTTTTACCACACAATTACGGGGACATATTGAATTGAGATTAATGTTTTAATTCTTACCTATTTATAAATCCATTTTGTACAGCGTACAAAACAATCACGCAAGACGGCAAGTTGTATTTGAATGAAACGAGAGCGCGCGTCCGTTGCGATACATGGATCTGCGCTGTGTTATGATACGTTGCTATTGACGACGGTCATTATAAGGAAGGAAATGCCACAGAATATAATCTTGCTTGAAAAAGTGCATAGAGCTGCTTGTTTTATTTGTTGTTTGTTGATTTTCAAATATTAAACTGTTTTTAGTGTGAGCATCAGTTCTTTTTGAACACTTTCATCTCATTTTAACAAAACCATGATAATATTGATAATCACGATAATTTTGGTCACTATAATCGTGATATGAAATTTTCATACCGTCCCATCCCTAATTGACAGGACTCAAACTTGTGTACACAGAGAGGCAAGACGCAACTGACACATGACTAGCGTGTCAGGGCAACAGGAAAACCCCTTAACTGTAGTCGTGTTTTATCATGAATAAAACACAGCTATCGACCAATCAGAATCAAGGATTGGAACTAACCATTTTATAATAATTAGTCCATGTGACTGGATGTGTTGAACATGTGTTGAACGTGTCTTTGGTCTTACTATAGTTGGGCAGTTGGATCACCAGCCGGTCGTAAAGGGATTGTGCTCCGGCGTATTCCTGCTCCATCTTTCTCTTATCTTCATCGCCAAACATCTCAGAGCCAAGACTGTTACGCATGAACTCCTGGTAGTGGATCTCCAGGCTCTTAATAATGTTGCGATACTCCTCAGGACGCATTTTTGACAGCTAAAACAGACAAAAGATTCATTAAAGCACCCATAGATTGAGACATTGGAGAAACATAGTTCCATATGCAACCAAAGATCAAGTTACAAACTACAAAATAATGATTTTCTCACTTAGTGCTTTTGTCTTGTTTTCCAGTATAAATAGCTGAAACATTCTTTAAATCAAGATACATTTACTTAAAAAGCAAAAAGAGACTTAAGATATCAAGTCTTGGTTTCTGAAAAAGCAAAATGAAGAGCGTTTTTTTGTTGTTGCATAAAACCAGAAGAAATATCTGCCAGTGAGGTCGGAAAAATCATTTTCTTTTCCCTTTGAATGTTTTTTTGACCCCATTGGCAGATATTTGTTCTTGTTCTTCTAGCATAAATTCGCAAATTTATAATGTTTTTATTATTATTTATGGAACGGTAAGCATCCAGAAGCGACTGCAGGGCATTAAGCTCATATCATCTCCTACCATTGTGAGCGTGAGGGAGTTGATGTGCTGAACGTCCTTCATGCAGTACTGCCAGGAGATCAGACTCTTGATGTTGATGTACAGCTGACTCCAGATGGACATGATGGCTTCATAGTACTGCTCGTTCCTGTCAGCCAATAGATGAATCAATGCATTTCTGCTCTATAACACTGTCAGCTGCTCTGTGATCGGTGTGCATGTGTGTTTGTGCCGTACTTTTGTGCCAGACTGATGCTCAGAGGGTTCGGCGGTGGGATGATCAGACACACGGATGGGATCAGCATTTCCAGTCCTCCTGGTCCGGTGACGTGCCACTTGCTGCGCTGCGTGTTGTCATTCAGGATGCCTTCGTTGTTCTTCATAATCCCCTTCTGTAACACACACACACACAGTGTTTCAGTGTTTCACATGGGTTTGCAGAAACATCAGAAATACATGCACTCTGCGTTTACACACTAAATTTAGTTCTAGCGTTAAATGACACCTGAAACAACTAAACAAGGTCTTTGGGTTTACTTGAAAATAACAGCTGGAGGCTAGTGCGTTTAAGTCATGTTCACACACATGAACGCCAGCACAAAGTCATAACTAAGAGTGGGACACACTGAGAAACATGGCAGAATCAATATAGTCTATAGTTGATGGTAATTTTTTGTTGAAACTGAATGTTTACTCATATCAGAAACTGAAAAAGTTATTATGCGCTTGGTATCTGCAGGAATTTTCTAGAAGTAGAGTTAAAAAAACGGTAGTTATTATGGTAATAACTATAAATTATGCATAATTACATGCAACTAACCCTAAACCAAACCCTAACTCTACAGTACATGTAGTTAATTATTATTTCTCAGTATTTAAATGCATAATTACACTGTAACACAGACACCTTACAATAAAGTGTAACCAAAAGACCTTGCTGTATTTTGTGTAGTTAATTAACGCTTCCCGCCATTGACAGATATTTCCAACTTTCCATGTTTTCACTGTTATCCATTACTCTTGCGCTCTTACTGTAATCAACATCTGAAATACTTCAGAATCTCTGGATCAAACCACAGGCAAAAATTAGCAATAACAAGCAATAAAAGCAATGCTTATGCACATAGTAGTTTTTTTCTGCTTTTTCTTCATAATGTTTTTTTATGAAACTTACACACATTTTAGTGTTGATAAAAAAGAATGCATGAAGCTAGAATTAAACATTATTCATTCAACAAAACATTAAAAGTGCTGGTAGTGGCTGGCAACTTTAAAAAACAAAACACTGGCGGGGAAAGAGTTAAGAAAAGGAATACCGCCATCTTGCTCCAACGAAAGTGACTGACATTGTAATTACGACTTCACAACTCATAAATACAAACTTCCTAGGAGTACATGCACACATCATAAACTCTGGGTCCTATATAGTTCGGATATAAACACTGATTTCTACAATAGTGATCAAAATAGAGTAAATCACCTTTAAAAGTAACTTAATGCTTCAAATAAAGATTGTATCATTACATCGTTACACCAGTAGGTGGAGACAAATGACTGTTAAAGGATCAATTGTTTTATGGAAATCGGTGGTCTTCATTTTAATATGCGGCTCCAGTATCGCTAGCAAAGCTTAAGAAGAAGAGAGAGGACAACAACATCATCCTCACTGCTTGAAGACTCCATTTTGTGTTGGTTTGCAAATTTCTTCCACAACGGATTAATAAATACGCGTCGGACTCAGTGCGCAAGGTTTCTGTGCGTGACGGATTTTTAGGATGACGAATACGAAAAAACACACGAAAATTTCTGACTCAGTGTTCAAGGACCTTGAGTCATTGAATCATTCATTCAAAAGTTTTGTTGTATACACTATTCAATTCAATAGACATAACTATTGAATGACTCACTCATAAAGACGTCACTTATATATGAGGATGAGACTCACCTGATCCTGTTTGAAGTCACACAGAGCTTTCACTATGACCTGACCGCTGCTCTTCTCCTCGGGGTTACGAGGCTTCAGACACACGATGCTCTTGGACTTGCTGACCAGCGTCTGCACCTGCCTCTTGCTCTCCATCATCCTCTCCTTCTCTTTCTACACACACACACACACACACACACACAGGATTCAGTGTGCACAGAGGGATCGTGCAGCGCAGTCATCACATGTTTGACTCGACAGGTGTTTGACTCGAAAGGTGTTTGACTCGACAGGTGTTTGACTCGACAGGTGTTTGACTCGACAGGTGTTTGACTCGACAGGTGTTTGACTCGACAGGTGTTTGACTCGACAGGTGTTTAACTCGACAGGTGTTTGACTCGACAGGTGTTTAACTCGACAGGTGTTTGACTCGACAGGTGTTTGACTCGACAGGTGTTTGACTCGACAGGTGTTTGACTCGACAGGTGTTTGGTGTTTGACTCGACAGGTGTTTGACTCGACAGGTGTTTGACTCGACAGGTGTTTAACTCGACAGGTGTTTGACTCGACAGGTGTTTGGTGTTTGACTCGACAGGTGTTTGGTGTTTGACTCGACAGGTGTTTGGTGTTTGACTCAACAGGTGTTTGACTCGACAGGTGTTTGGTGTTTGACTCGACAGGTGTTTGACTCGACAGGTGTTTGGTGTTTGACTCGACAGGTGTTTGACTCGACAGGTGTCGTACCTCCAGGACTTTGAGCAGTTCTGTGAGATTCTCCAGAGGTGTGTTCTTGTCACAGGTGAACCTCTTACGGATGCCCTCGTGGTCTTTCTGCAGTCTGGTGCCCGTCTCTTTCGCCTCCTTGAAGAACTACAGACCAATAAAAACACAAATAAAACTCACTTTCTTCAATAGAACACAAAATAGAAACGCTGAATAACGGACTGGTTGCTCTTTTCAATGCAGTTACAATGAAGAGGGACTGGGGCTTTCAATTTTAGTTTTATGTATTTCCAGTTAATCATTTTAGTGCATCAACTTCAAGTTTATTGCAAAGGCAAGATTTATAATTATTACAATTTATTTAAATTTAGCTTACAGTCAGCAGATTAAAAAAAAAAAAGTTTTAGTTAATGTTATGTTATGTTATTGTAACATGTTATTCCTACAAATATTGATGGTTTGTGTGACCTATACTCAAACAGAAGATCAATTATAACTGTGCATGTAAACATTCTTTATGAGGACAAAACATAATTGAGCATAAATAAAGGTTACAATGTACATGGGGCCAATTTTAGAATGAATTAAAAGTGGAAATGTGTAGCTTATCATTTATAAAATCACTTGCATTCAAATGATTGTTTATTATTTGGGCTCTAAAGTTTTTTTTATAATTTTAACAGTCGTTTTAGGTTTTCATCCATTACCTGGTCATGGAAACAAATTCATAAAATGTGACAAAACTTTACATAAAAAAAGTTTAATAGGTGGGGTTTTTTTCTTTTTTCTTCCAGTAAAAACATGTTTATGTCTCATGGCTATAATTGTTAAACTGTATTTGAATGTTTACAGATTGTCACCCAGATTTAGATGTTTTTGGTGGTGATCAACATTAGTGCTGCTGATTAAGATACGATTCAGTAATGCACAGATCTGATACTGGGACACACATGCAACGTGTTTCTCTACTGTTCACGTGAATATTCACCAATTCAGTGCTTGTCACAACAGTATACAGTATATACAGTATTGAACCCTCACTTGGCTGTAGGCGGCGTTCTCCTTCAGGTGAACATCGATGCACTTGGTGATCTGCAGTAACCAGCTCCACTGGGTTTGCAGCGTGTCCATGTACGCCTGACAGAAGCAGAGAGAAGAGCTCATTCACATCA
This sequence comes from Leuciscus leuciscus, assembly GCF_965113295.1. NCBI lineage: Eukaryota > Metazoa > Chordata > Actinopteri > Cypriniformes > Leuciscidae > Leuciscus > Leuciscus leuciscus. Next base: position 3,215,523 of record NC_138730.1, read on the forward strand.
TGAAGCATTACGTAAACCAGACGCTTCAACTCAACTAATGTGAGCCTAATACAACAGTCAAAAACAGATCTGAGTCTGCATACGAAGTGCTTCGAGCTAAATTACTAGATTAAAATGATTAACTATGGAACATTATTGCTATGTGATTGTCAAAAAATGTAAAAGAGCCCACCACATGTGTCTCTCTGGACTCTATATGTGGCTCAGGATCGGGCTTTGGGCTTTTTTTTACTAATTTTATTGTTCGCTTGAGAAAAATCACGAGTCTGCAAACCTCCACTCCAAGAGCTGCACGATTATAGCACAAACGAGACATGTTTATACAGCCTAAAGCTGAGGTTGTGTTCATGTTGAACATCTGTAATGGGGAAGTTTGCAATTTAGTACATTTACTAACTTTAAATGTAATGCTGTATAACACTACAGTTCAATTATAATCAAGTACACTACATTGTGCTTTAGTGTATTGGTCAACACATCAAAATAAAGGCATTTCTTTAAAAAAACATGATTTAAAATCTGAAGTAAAACTGTTCATTTGAAATCATTCATTTTAAAAGTGTGTACTAATATGGCCTTTTATCAATCTATATATTATCTATAATTCAGAAGTACAAGTACACACTCAGTACAGTTAAGTGCACTTCTTTTTCCCAAGGGAAAGCTCATTTCATAGCTAATATTTTCACATTTCTTTATAATTGTGAAAATGACAGATTGATTGTAAATGGCGCACAATAAGCACATGTGTGATACACACATACATATCACCGATACAAGTGTCTCTTCTGTAACCAAGAACACACAATGTAGAGTTTTGGTGGACATGACATCACTACTGAGAGAGAGTCCTGATTGGCCAAAAAAAAATCACAGCTGTGAATCACATTTATAATAAATGATTCAAATATCCTTTTCTGGCCATTTCATCAGGAATGCAGACATTTGAAAAATCTGCATGAGGACGAGAGATTTCGCACGGGTTTGAAGCCGGTCAAGCGCATTGTCCAGCCCGTGTGACAGCTGTGTCCAGTCCTCAGTCCTCACCTGGATCTTATCTGACGCCGGGTGCTGGTTCTTCAGGAGGACGTCCACCTTCGTCTTCAGCTTATTCAGCTCTTTCTCTTTCTCCTCCAGATCACTCATCAGTTTCTAGCAGGAACCACACACATTATAAGCTAAAATCATGCATGATAGTTTTAATAAATAGATTAAGAGGTAACACTTTACAATAAGGTTCATTAGTTAACATTAGTTAATGTATTTACTAACATGAACTAACAATGAGCAATACATTTGTTACAGTATTTATTCATCTTTTAGTTTAATAGTCTGTTAGTTAATAAACTCCAGCTGTTCATTGTTAGTTCATGTTAGTTCACAGTGCATTAACTAATGCTAACACATACAACCTTTGATTTTAATAATGTATTAGTAAATGTTATAATTAATACTAACTAAGATTAATAATTGCTTAGTAAGTATTGTTCATTATTAGTTCATGTTAACTAAGCTAGTTAAGTAATGAACCTTATTGTAAAGTGTTACCAATTAATACATGTATTGTTCATTGCTAGTTTATGTTGCAGTTAACTAATATGATCAAATTAACCCGTATGGCTCATGCTAAGGCGACTAGATCGCTAGACTCGGCCTGTGTTGCACAGACTGCAGATGGATGGAGTTAATGTGTGTGTGTGTGTGTGTCTCACCGAGTAGCTCTCCTGTTTGCGAGGGATGTAGTTGTCGATGTTCTTATCGCCCCAGTCGAACACCAGCTCCTCCTCCTCTCGGTCGTTGACCCACATGATGGCCCTGGAGATCTCCTCGATGATGCCCTGCAGGTCTCGCAGCTGAGACACGCGCAGATGAGACATCTTCTGCTCGCAGGGAAGAAGAAACCATCACGCGTGTGAATGCAGGATTCACCTCATGACGAGTGAAGCATTTAAATTCATTGGAAATGTTTACTTTTATTTAAGTAATATGTTACGTTTATGGACTAGTTTTGGCCACTAGAGGCCCTCACTGTGTTTCAGTTCAGTCTCCCGCCAGTTTATCATGTGTTATTGTTCTCACCTGTGCCTCATTTCCAGTGAGTGTATTTATTTATAAGAGTTTCTCGCCTTCCTCATGCTCATGTAGTGGAGTCTTTGAAAAGTTGTTCCTGTATTTAAGGGGCTGTTTAGACGACACCGTTTTCAACTAAAAACGTAAAACTTTTTATGCGTTTTGGCCGTTCGTTTACACAACAATGGCGTTTTGGGCGCCTGAAAACACAAACTTTTGAAAACGTGTTTCAAAGTGCAAGTTTTTGAAAACGCTCTCCGTGTAAACAACAAAAACGTGAATCTCTGAAGATGATGACATCATGCACATGCGTATCACGTGTTCAGTCTATAGTGTTTCATCGCCATCTACTGGTCTGGCAGCAGAATACAGTGTTTTTAGTCATTTTCGCGGATCTGTGTGAATGAGGATTGCTTTGACAATGGTGTCGTCTGTACGCGGAAAACTCAAAGGAAAAACGTCTCCATTTTAAGCATATCGTTGTCGTGTAAACAAACCCTAAGTTGCTCTGTTCCTGTTTTTAGCGCCCTCACAGCCTTGTTCTAACCTCAGTTCTTACAATTTTGGTGTTTAGTAGGTTATTCACCCAAAAACTCCAGGCTTTTATTCACATATGAACACTGCTTGTTGTTGTTGATTGTATGACACTGCTGAGTGGTGAAATGATTTTAGTGACTGCTTTGGTTTCCTGTAAATGGCTCGTTCTGATTGGGCAGCTTTTTTATAATGGCATGATTGCACCATTATGACCAAACAAGATCTGAGGCTTTTATAAACATCCTTATTGATGTTCCACGAACTGGCACTTGCTTCTAACCTTCTAACCTTAACAGAATCTCCTAAAAGCACTGCATATTAAACATTTTATAACATTTGAACTACCTGTAAAGCACATGAAATAACGATCTGAATATTGTAATATTATATTTCTTGTTTATAATATATATTTTCAAATCTGCTGTGAACAATAAACAAAGGTAAGTTAAATCTCTTAAATCTTATTTGTCTTCTCTCTTATCTTATCTCTGGCTTTTTATTATATTAGTAAGTTTTAGTTAGTAGTTTTTTTATTGTATTTTGTTGTACGTTGAATGGTTTCTCTTTATGCTTTATTTTTATATGCTCAATGTTTTATTGTACAGCACTTTGGTGCAACTCTGTTGCTTTTAAATGTGCTATAGAAATAAATGTTGCCTTGACTCGACATGATCAAAGACGTGTGTAAGGCTCAGAGTCGGTGTTTGTGAGTGTGTCTGGTCATCTGACCTGTAAAGTGTCCCACTCCTGGTCCAGCGCGTGGAGTCCACCCTTCTCTCGGCTCTGCAGCTGAAGCACAAACACACTCGTCACACTCACAGTTAAACAACACACACTCTTTCTTCCCCATCACATGTTTTATCATAATCATGAATTAGGCTTCCAATTTCGAATGCTTAAACACTTAAACTTAGTTTAGTTTGCTTGGTTCATTTGGTCCGAAAAACAAAACAAAAAACATTAGTCTTGGTCCACTTAGTGTTCACATTGGCAATTTTAACGCTGAACCTATAGATACCGAACCTAAAGATACCGAACCTAAAGATACCGAACCTAAAGATTCCGAAACTAAAGATACCGAACCTAAAGATAGCGAACCTAAAGATAGCGAACCTAAAGATACCGAAACTAAAGATACCGAACCTAAAGATAGCGAAACTAAAGATAGCGAACCTAAAGATGCCGAACCTAAAGATACCGAACCTAAAGATACCAAACCTAAAGATACCAAACCTAAAGATTCCGAAACTAAAGATACCGAACCTAAAGATTCCGAAACTAAAGATACCGAACCTAAAGATAGCGAACCTAAAGATACCGAACCTAAAGATAGCGAATCTAAAGATAGCGAACCTAAAGATAGTGAATCTAAAGATAGCGAACCTAAAGATTCCGAACCTAAAGATACCGAACCTAAAGATAGCGAACCTAAAGATACCGAACCTAAAGGTACCGAACCTAAAGATACCGAACCTAAAGATAGCGAACCTAAAGATACCGAACCTAAAGATAGCGAACCTAAAGATAGCGAACCTAAAGATAGCGAACCAGCGAACCTAAAGATAGCGAACCTAAAGATAGCGAACCTAAAGATAGCGAACCTAAAGATACTGAACCTAAAGATAGCGAACCTAAAGATAGCGAACCTAAAGATAGCGAACCTAAAGATAGCGAACCTAAAGATAGCGAACCTAAAGATACTGAACCTAAAGATAGCGAACCTAAAGATAGCGAACCTAAAGATAGCGAACCTAAAGATACTAAACCTAAAGATAGCGAACCTAAAGATAGCGAACCTAAAGATAGCGAACCTAAAGATACTGAACCTAAAGATAGCGAACCTAAAGATACCGAACCTAATGATAGCGAACCTAAAGATAGCGAACCTAAAGATAGCGAACCTAAAGATACCGAACCTAAAGATAGCGAACCTAAAGATAGCGAACCTAAAGATACCGAACCTAAAGAAAGCGAACCTAAAGATACCGAACCTAAAGATACCGAACCTAAAGATAGCGAACCTAAAGATACCGAACCTAAAGATACCGAACCTAAAGATAGCGAACCTAAAGATAGCGAACCTAAAGATACCGAACCTAAAGATAGCGAACCTAAAGATACCGAACCTAATGATAGCGAACCTAATGATAGCGAACCTAAAGATAGCGAACCTAAAGATAGCGAACCTAAAGATACCGAACCTAATGATAGCGAACCTAAAGATACCGAACCTAATGATAGCGAACCTAAAGATAGCGAACCTAAAGATAGCGAACCTAAAGATAGCGAACCTAAAGATACCGAACCTAATGATAGCGAACCTAAAGATAGCGAACCTAAAGATAGCGAACCTAAAGATACCGAACCTAAAGATACCGAAACTAAAGAAAGCGAACCTAAAGATACCGAACCTAAAGATAGCGAACCTAAAGATACCGAACCTAATGATAGCGAACCTAAAGATAGCGAACCTAAAGATAGCGAACCTAAAGATACCGAACCTAATGATAGCGAACCTAAAGATACCGAACCTAATGATAGCGAACCTAAAGATACCGAACCTAATGATAGCGAACCTAAAGATAGCGAACCTAAAGATAGCGAACCTAAAGATAGCGAACCTAAAGATACTGAACCTAAAGATAGCGAACCTAAAGATAGCGAACCTAAAGATACTGAACCTAAAGATACCGAACCTAATGATAGCGAACCTAAAGATAGCGAACCTAAAGATAGCGAACCTAAAGATAGCGAACCTAAAGATACCGAACCTAATGATAGCGAACCTAAAGATAGCGAACCTAAAGATAGCGAACCTAAAGATAGCGAACCTAAAGATACCGAACCTAAAGATACCGAACCTAAAGATAGCGAACCTAAAGATAGCGAACCTAAAGATACCGAACCTAAAGATAGCGAACCTAAAGATACCGAACCTAAAGATAGCGAACCTAAAGATAGCGAACCTAATGATAGCGAACCTAAAGATAGCGAACCTAAAGATACCGAACCTAAAGATAGCGAACCTAAAGATACCGAACCTAAAGATACCGAACCTAAAGATAGCGAACCTAAAGATAGCGAACCTAAAGATACCGAACCTAAAAGCACAGATATGTTCACAGCACTGGTCGGCTTACAATCACTCTGATATTGGCCCCTGCGTTACCGTGCACTTTACTGCAGTTTAGCAGTTACATTTTTGTGATATCAACTTCAAACTTATTTAGACATTTGGCTTTGATTTTCTAGCAATTTTAAAGTCCATGTTATTTTGTAAAATATATATTTTGCATAAAATAAAAATGTTTAGTTCATTAAATCTGCCTTACGGTAAACTTCTCACGATTACTGTTACGATAAAGATATCGTTCTAAAAATCCACGGCACAACTATAACAATAACGGTACAGAGAAATGATATCGTTGGAATAACTTTCAGAACGATTTTTTTCCAGCTGATGAATGCTAAAAACTTTGACAGCCAATCAGAATCCATCCAGCTTTAAAGAGCCCGAGCGTTTAAAGAGACAGACGACAAACCTGCAGAGCGCTTATAATAAACACAACTAATATAGTTATCGTTCTTGCTGTGAACAAGCCTTTACTATCCCCACTCAAATGACATCATCACATGAAGGACATGAACTGGGATTTCGATGTGAAAGAGCTTCAGTCCTCGTACCAGCTCATCCCGAGCCCGGTCCACCTCCACGCTTCTCTGGATCGAACTGTGGAACTTGTTGTGATTGAGGATTTGCTGGCTGATGGTCTCAGAATCTTCACCGAAGGGTGACGTCTCAATGAGTCTCTGCAACACACAAACACACACATGAACAACACACAACACCAACATCTGCAATCTTCTCATTTCATCATATAAAGACCAAAACAGCAGACTAATTTTAGCAATTAAACTGGGTAAGTTAAGTCAGAATAACCCAGTTAACCCTAACCTTCTGTTTCAGAACCTGTCGGAAACCACAGGAGGCGTATTACAGAAACTATCTTAAGTCTTAAGTTAAGATCTGACAAGTTCATTTAGGATTTTTGTATTACAGAAGCAAATCTTCAGTTGATTTAGGATTCTTATCCTTATAAAATCTCATTTTATCTGTAGTTAGGAAATCTTAAACCCCTCCATCGAGTTCGGTAATCAACTCTCAGGTCTGTTAACAAGCAAACAGCGGCTGTGAAGTAAATATAAGTGAAGTTTTGATAAGCTTTCATAGGAGTCTGTTATTATTTGTCAGAGTTTTGTTCACAAAGTCTTTCCACCATCAAACATCACTGATCTTCATCTTGTCTCATTAATAAACGTGACGCCCTTCTCAAACAGGGCTGTTATTATGAGGCTTTTATAGTTTCAAATACTTTTGAAGTTAGGACACCATTGGGGTTGTCCTAAAGTTAAGACTGTTTGTAGGATTGTTTGTGCAGTTAGGATGCTTCTGTCATACCATTTTCCTATATCTGTAGTTAAGATAAGATTATAAGAAATGTCCTTTTGTACATTTTGTAATAGCTTTTGTCCCAAATGAGGTCCTAACTGAACTTGCCATGGTTACCAAACAGATAAGAGAGGGTTGTAAAGTTAGGATCTTTCTGTAATGCGGCCCATGATTCCTGCAATGTAAACAACACACGCTTCAGGAAACCTCAGAAGCGGACTCTGTGAGCCAGAGGCAGAATTACTGCAATGTCTATTTGATCCTCACAAATCTCACATTTGCATTCAAAAGCACACAAAAAAAATTATTTTATTTTTTGTGCTATATTTGATCATTTCTATAATAATAAAAAATGCAATGCATATTCAAGTAATGTATTTTCTGTTCGGTTGTTCCTTATTTTGATTAGTTTCAAGCACTCTTATTCTGCATTCCAGTTTACATTCTATTCATGCATGTGTGCGGAATCAGATTTAGAATGCGGAATTCCGTTCGGAATTCATGTCCTCGAGGAAGTGAGCTGTGACAGAATTCATGTAACAAGTATGACATGTTAGTTTTTCCCACAGTAACAGTACAGTACGTACTTGAGTGCACAGTGCTGGGACGCAGCATTATCTGGTGTTTTGATCCGCTGTTGTAATATTCTCTTCCTGTTATTCACGTCATTATCCTGTGTAAATATAGCCTCCCTTTCCTAGGCTAATTGTCAGGAATTGTGTAAGCAGGAATGGGGTTTCCCGCTGTATTCCTGTACTGTGGACTCATCCTTTTATTTCAGTAAAATCTGCAGAATTGACACACTCTAAAGCTCATCATATAATCTGTCTGACCTCAGGTGAATAATCGTGCGCTTCACATCTTCATCATCATCATCATCATCATCACCACTGATGAACTGTAGGGGTCAGTGTGTGATCATTAACATCAGCTGTGATCAGGGTCCACGGGACGGGCGAGACACAGCGCTGTTGTTTTATTTAGGAGAGTGATTTCAAGCATTCACTCCGACAGAGATAAGAGTGTTAAAGCGCAGTAAACCAGTTTCACCAGACTAACTTTCACTGCTTTCTCTCTGCTTCGTTTGCTACAGACACTCCCTGTTTTTCTCCTCCCCCCTTCCTGCTCAGAGAAACAATGTGTTCTCTGTCTAACCTCAGTGTGTGTGTGGGTGTGTGTGTGTCTGTGTCTGTGTGTGTACTTGTACAACTATCTTTGTGAAGACCAGTTTGAGTTTTAGACCATTGGAGTGAGGACAAAGTGAATAAAGAGGACATTTTGTCCGGTCCTCAGTTTCTGAGAGCCTTTAAAGTCCTGTTTGAGGGTCAAGACTTGGTTTTAGGGATAAGGTTATAATGAGGTTAAGGGTCGGTTTAGGGTCGGGTTAGGCACTTAGTTGTGATGGGTAAGGTTAGGGTAAGCGGCTAGAGATTGCATTGTGTCAATGAATGTCCTCATAGAGATAGATGTACAAGAATGTGTGTGTGTGTGTGTGTGTGTGTGTGTGTGTGTGTGTGTGTGTGTGTGTGTGTGTGTGTGTGTGTTTGTCACAGGTGGATGATAATCTGCAAATGTTTTTTTACTTGATTTGACCCACTAAAATGATTTTGTTGGTATAAATGAATGCATTTAGGTTGACTCTGCAATATTAAATATTTTAGAATCACAATAATTTTGTTTCAAACTGAGGTAACAATTCTGAATGAACAACCAAACAAAATAACGTGTTTTTTACTAGAGATTCTGACTAAATGTTAATTTGCTACAGTCTATTAAAAAATATTTCATTAATTATAATTTTTTTTGTCGTTTTGAGCGAATGATTCAATGACTCACTCATAAAGACTTGTTCCCTGACTGGAGGAATCAGTGTTTTTGACCGAATCTCTTGAGTGAATGATTCAATGACTCACTCATAAAGACTTGTTTCCTGACTGGATGAATCAGTTTTTTTTACCGAATCTCTCCAGCGAATGATTCAATGACTCACTCATAAACACTTGTTCCCTGACTGGATGAATCAGTGTTTTTGACCGAATCTCTTGAGCGAATGATTCAATGACTCACTCATAAAGGCTTGTCTCCTGACTGGATGAATCAGTGTTTTTGACCGAATCTCTTGAGTGAATGATTCAATGACAAACACACGTTTAACAGTCTCTTGTCTCCATCTACTGGTGTAACGATGTAATGACACAATCTTTATTTGAAGCGTCGAGTAAAAGCTGGTTTACTGTATTTGGATCGCTAGTGTTTATATCTGAACTATACACTTTTATCCCAGTGCTTCTGTGGTTAATATGACTGACTGTAAGACAGAATTGATGATTCTGTGTGTTGAAAACACTATTAGTGAAGATGTTTCATATCCATACAGGACAACGGCTCTCTCTGGATCAGATCTGAGTCACTGTGATCGAACTCCTCAAAGGTGTAATATACAGACTGAATCGTATAGCTCTATAAGTTACAATTTTTACAGTGTTCAGTTCCTATGAAACAAACAAGCAAATAGCTCGACAACACAACACTGGCTTAGTGAATCTGTTGCTGATTCTGCAAACAGTTTGTAAGTCTTGCTCGTT